>NC_135784.1:215656927-215854427 GCF_051106095.1 Pogona vitticeps | reverse complement strand
ATTATGGGGGGAAAAAGACTTCCTTTCCCTGCTGTTCTACCACTTAAAACGGATCAGATCCAGGTAGGCAAAGTTCTCCATTTGCCAGAGACAGAAAAGGGGGAGGGAGAGGAAGAAAAGGAGAGGAAAGGAAAAGGGGGGAGTGAGCACCTTGGAAGTGCTTTGTCAAGTGTTCAAAATCATGGGAAGGTTGCCCACTTAGCTCTGATGTTATTTTTATCTCTTCAACAATGTATTTAGATACGGCTGGTGTTTTTGTTTGTTTTCATTATCTTGCCCAGTTTGTTGTACCTGTGCTTCAAAATGAAACGATGAGGTAAAGCAAACATATAAAAGCAAGCAGGCAGCTCAAAATATGAAGGAACTGTTCTTTCTTTCTTTCTTTTTCCCACCCACAATCCTTGCATGAATTCTCTCTGCAGCAGCTATAGTTTTTTTCTCTGTCTTGATAGTGCTTTTCCTCAGTCCTTTCTGATGGTTATCTCTCTCCTTGATAACTTCACTCTATTCAGTCGGGGAAACAAAAGAAAACTTCCAAAGAAAGGAAACCTCCTCTAAGAGGCTGCCATTAAATTTACAAAGAGGATTTTAAAGGGGGGTGGTTTTTTTGCAGGGAGGAGAGGGAGAAAGGATGGCCCTAGCTTATCTCCAAATATGAAATATTTATGGATCCTACAGCTACTGTGCAGGTACAATTAGAATCGTTTATGGGAAGGGGGCCTTGAGGCATCTTATGTTATCTTATGGAAACTCAGGACGTCACCACCAAAACAACAACATACACAAAAAGCCACATGCTCACAAACGTACAGGCCAAATAAATAAATAAATAAATCCAGATCTGTTTTCTTTCTAAGCATGACTTACTTACTTACTCACTCAGAATTCCATTAAACCCTTCTAAAATGTTCTGCTAATAGAACTGATAGTTTCACTAATGAAAAACACAGAGCTGAAGCAGTAATTAAAAGCAAAGCAAAGTGCTTGTTGATAAAAAGTGCTTGGGGTAGCTTACCTACTATAGATCACCTAAGCACAACATTGCTGGCTGGATTAGGTATCTGGGTTAAGTATCTGGCCACAGAGCCAGAGGTTTGGAGTGCAGGTCCCCACTATGTATCCCAGAAGAAACAGCCCGAGTTGGGCAAGTTGCACTACCTCAGGATGTCCCCAGAAGAAAGGAATGGTAAACCACTTCTGAGTAGCCTCTGCCTAGAAAACCTTGGAAAGGGTTGTCATGACTTGATGGCACACCATTATTATTAATATTATGAAGAACACATTCTGTCCCTTAATTCTAAGTAAAGATGAAGAAGCCTTTTTCCCCCACCCTCGATTACTTGGGGACACGTTCATCAAAAAAGTCAACCCATGCTGTTTCCACAAATATCCCTCCGAATATTTTTATAATCAGATAAACAGCCACAGTTCAATGCATATCAGAAACACTTTTTTCTCTCAAAATATGCATTCTGAATACTTTTTTCTGTGCCAAAAGCTACATTAGAGCATTCAAGAAATGCAAAAGCTGGATATTGATCTAGGAGATGTAGATCATACCAGGTAAGAATAAAATTCACAAATATCTAATTCCTGTGCATTCCTAATATGAAAACTACGTATGTTTAGTCATAGTTTTTGCTAGGACACTATTTGGTGGTTCTCAGAATTCTTATTATTGTGTTCTCTTACTTGTTTGTTCACTTGTTTAAAATCAGAGTAGATTTAATAAGCTTGAAATATGTCCACCTGTGATCTAACTGATAAGAGATCTGAAAAATGATGATACTGCATTACCAAAGTGGAAGAGCTTTAATGTTCTGCCCTCTTATAAGCTCTCAATGTGAAACCTGAAGATGAGTTGGAATTTCCACAATATGCCACAGTATGTCTGCAAGTCCAACAAGATAAAATGGGAAACAATTAAAGCAGTGGTCCCCAACCTTTTTAGGACTATGAACCAGCTGAGTCTCTGGGAAATGTGGGGCACACACATTCCCCGCTCATGCGGGCATGCACGCTTTCTCGGGAGCATGCATGCGTTCTCTGAGGTGCATTTCTTGCCAATGACCTCCAACAGAAAAATGTCAAGTAGGTGAAAACAGAAAATAATTTGGCTTCTAGCTTAAGCAATCTCATGGCCTCCTTTCCCAGGAGGTATAGCAATGTTCTAGATCTCAGAATAAAAGAACATAACATTCAGATGTCCCTTACAAAGTCAAAATAAGATTAAAAGTTTCCATCTTCAGAGAAGCACTGCAAATAATAAAATCTGGCATTTTAAACTGAGATAGCAAAAATTCAGCAGAAGATGAGCAATATTCAAACCCTAAACAAATAAGACAAAATAGCAATATGTAAAACAACTCCATAAATGCAACATTTTTCCCCAGAGGTCTGTTGCAAGAAATGTAGGCATTCTATACCATCACCTCCACCTACAGAATTCATGACAAGGATATTGGTCATGGTCACAGCAATGGACCTGTCCAGATTGGCTGTTTTGGGTGTGTGGTGCATCAGACTACAAAGAGTCTGTTGAGGTCAGGAGGAGAGTAGTGATGTGCCATTTGGCATGTTCCTTCCCTTCAAACAGTAAGTGATCCCTTATAGCCTGGTCAGCTTTCAATTAAGTGCTTCCCCTGATCCTCTGCAGAGGATCAGGGGAAGTGAAATTAATATTATTTTTTTACTTCACTGCTCTCTGCCTCTGTTAGTGCTGTTCAGTTTTCTCCCTCCCCCTCTCTGCTTCCCTTTCCTTGCTCCCCTCTCATTCTTTCACTGTCCTTCAGAATCTGCAGCCAGGATGGCAGAGGCTGCTGGAGGCTACTATTCTCCACGCTAAACAATGAGCATGCTGAAAAGTTGCACGCTCTACTGCTGAGCCAGAAAGGTGCACAACAACTCTTAAAGGGGAAGGATAGATCATACTAAGTAGAAACACTTGTGGACAGGGTCTTTTTTCCTATCCAAACTGTGTGATCAGAGATCCATATATCATATTTATATGCCAGTGTGGACAGGCCCAATGTCAGTTTAAAAGGCACCAACCTATTGGGAAAGAAAGTGTTCATGTAAAGCCAATCACACAAGTAATTCTCCATTTTGGCTTGCTACCCATAGTACTGCTGGATGTATGACCTGATGCACCATTTTCTTTCTTTTTCTGGTCAATGGAGGAAGCATATCTGACAGGTTGGGATAGTTTGAGCGATTGCCTTTACACAATTGCATATGGCAACAAGGCTTCTAGGCAATGATTTTGTCAACACGTTATCTCATTGCCATCTATTCTGAGGTTATATCTGTGTGATGCAAATTCCAGAAACCCACTCTTTCCGATACTAATTCCACAGCAGCAATGTCGCTTTTAAGTTGTTTAAATCACCTTTTTACGTGCTTTAGCTGGTTTCTATTGGTTGCTGCCCCACCCACCCAATAAAGGATTTGAAAATATTTTCAGAGGTTTGTACAGTACTTAATCCCTGAGACATCCTTCCCACAGCACAGGGGAAATTTTTGTTTTTCATATTGCTTTTCTTTCATATCTGTTTCTATGGCTTAAGCATCCATCATTGCCTGGTGATGTCACTTCCCTATGCCAGTCCAATCTTCCTTCAAATTCTTCCTCAAAAGCCACCTCTGCCACTTAAACTTAAATTCTTCATCCTCAATCCCAAATGAAATGAAGTTTACATATGATTAACAGCATTTACTTCCGGCTATTTCTTGTTATCCCAGCCTAGCCTTTCCTCTCTACTCAACTGAATTTAGAGCGACAAAATCCTTGAAGGAACCACAAACATGTCTTCTGAATACATATGCAGTATCTAGTGTGTATGCAAGGTGATATCCTGTTGGATAAACTGAACAGGGCCTCACAGAATTTAACAGGAAAGTGGCAAACAAACAAAAAAATCTAAATGTATTATATACATTTCCAGAGCTGTCCAATTACTAACCTAGATCAGTGAGGGATTATGAAACATGTTGAAAGCCAGTGTGCTGTGGTGGGTAGCATGATGGACTGGGACTTATGAGATCTGGGCTCAAATCCCTGCTTGACAACAGGAACTCAGTGGGTGGTGACACTGGTAAAACCACTCCTTAAATAACTTGCATTGTAAATTCTATTCGAGTTGTTTTAAATCAAATGCATCTTGGCAACACATACCACATAAGATATTTATTTATATTTATTTATTTATTGGACTTATATACCGCCCCATAGCGCTACAAGCACTCTCCGGGCGGTTTACAATTTTAATTATAAAGGCTACACATTGCC
The DNA here is from genome assembly GCF_051106095.1 of Pogona vitticeps. Taxonomy (NCBI): domain Eukaryota; kingdom Metazoa; phylum Chordata; class Lepidosauria; order Squamata; family Agamidae; genus Pogona; species Pogona vitticeps. Next base: position 215,850,139 of record NC_135784.1, on the reverse strand, counting down.
CCCCCAGCAAGCTGGGTACTCATTTTACCGACCTCGGAAGGATGGAAGGCTGAGTCAACCTTGAGCCGGCTACCTGGGATTTGAACCCCAGGTCGTGAGCACAGTTTTAGCTGCAGTACAGCGTTTTAACCACTGCGCCACAATGTCATAAAGGCTTACTTTATTTATTCCCTCCCTTTTTCAGTCCCGCTCCCTCCCCCCATTTCCATATTTTGTAACCTTTGTATGTGTTTCATCTATTTTTTGAATGTCTTTGCATACAGTTGAATTATATGTGGTAAAATCAATCCCGTTTGGATTCATGCAGATAGGGTTCTTGATGAAGGTAGGGAAGATAATGTTGGAAGATAATGTTGGAGAAGACAAGGACAATACTTCGTGCTCTTTCAAAAATCTTTTTTAAAATGACATGCATTCCTTCAAGGAATATAATGTGAACCATTGACCTGGCCCAAACAGTTTGACTTACATAGTCCAAAGAGGCACAAGTGAAAGTATGTAAGCAAGTATCACACTGGCTCTTTGTTTGCCAGTCATGTAAAAAGGTACCAGACATAGGAAGGGCCTGTGTGGCCTGACTGCTCACCTCATCCCTGAAATTTACCCAAGCACCACCACTGAAGTTCAGAGAACAGTCTATGAATCTGGACTTGTAGGCACATAGGCCAGTGGTTCTTAACCTTTGTTACTCAGATGCTTTTGAACTGCAACTCCCAGAAACCCCAGTCAGCACAGCAGGTGGTGAGGGCTTCTGGGAGTTGCAGTCCAAAACTCCTGAGTAACCCAAGGTTAAGAACCAGTGACATAGGCTTTCTGCAGGAGCCAAAGCCTGGATGATAATGAGTTCACATTAGAGAACAACTATAGGCTTGTCCAATCCATATCTACATGGTAGATGTTGTTAGCTGGGCCATGGAGCTGTGGCACTCCCCAAAGCCTCCTATGGACTCATTCACATGACATGAATCTCAGGTTAACGGTGTTCCTTTTTCTCCATAGATCACTCCAAGGTTCCCTACCTGTCAGTTATCTGATTTCCTCAAATATCAGTTTCTAGCTTCCTCTTCCTCCTCCCCCAATTCTCCCCCTCCTTCTCCCATTCTCCACCCTGTCTCCACCCCTTTGTCTCTTTCCTTCCATTGATGTTGCCTTTCACAGCCTTGGTAACAGCTTCACCACTGGGTGGCTCCTCTGCCTTCTAAAACCTGACACACCCCAGGACCAGCTGGGCTGGGGGGGGACATGTCCAAGCAAAGGAAATGACCTTGAAGGGAAATGGAAGGGATCAGTTTGAGTCCCCAGTCAATGAACCTGAATCAGTGGGCGATGGAACCACCTCCTGAACAGGAGCAAATAGGATGTGTGGATGAGTCTGCAAAACAGGGGCTGTTGCTTAGTTTTAATTTTAGCATTTGAACTTGACTCAAAAATGTCTGGCAACCAGCCTCCAGTTCTGATTTAATTGCACACATCATTTTATTTATTTATTTATTTATTTATTTATTTATTTATTTATTTATTTATTTATTTATTTATTTATTTATTTATTTATTTATTTATTTATTTAATATCCCACCCATCTGGTCTTGCGACCACTCTTGGTTCAGAGATCAAGAAACTAGATAGGGCAGAACTTCTATGGTAATTCCAATGAGCTATTAAGACTAGCCACCAACCCTCTGCTGCCCCCCATTCCCCAAATACTTCCTTATTATTGCTGATTTAGAATTAGCTGTACCTCTTACATTACACTTCTCATTCTGCCGATTCCCCCCATCACTTAAAAGAAACTTTGAGTAAGAGTAGAAGTAATTTAGAAACCACAGATCTGTAAGGTAGCATTATCTATTGTTCTGTCATTTTGCAAAAAGACAATCATTGTCCCCCCCAAAGAGGCAAGGTAAAATTATTGACTTCTAACACATTACCTCCATAGTCTGCATTCGCAATGAAATAAGATGGAAGGAAGAGGGGGATGTTTATATATATATTTACATATCACACATAACAGACACCAAGAGTGCGGGTAGCACAATAATAAGCTTTCCTTCATTCGCTGTACAAAATAAGCTGTACAGTAAGGCAGCCAACAACAACTTGTTATTAAAATATGCACACAGAAATTAAAAAAAAGAGAGGATGTTTCAGACTATAAAATCCTTCTTCAAGCTAAACTCATTTTAAATTGAAAATAAGCAGTGGTACAGCAGAGCCATTGATCTAGCTGAAGGAATTTATTGTCCGAAACATCCTAAAAATGTGTTTTGAATTACCCTGTGTGCATTACACATGCTGAAATTATCATTGGAGGAGTTTTGTATACCGAGGGTGTGCTGTCATTTAAGTTAACTCTTTGTTAACAGAACTGCGAGGAATGCTTGTATGAGGGTTTCTTCCCAAGATTTATCATGGCAAGAGAGCCCTTGGTCCTTTGAACAGCTTTGTTACAGAGGGCATGTCCTACAGAGGACAGATTGTATTTGTCCTCAGTGTAGAAGGGATTGTCACTCTCGAATTGGCCTTCTCAGCTGCACTAGACCTTGTTCCAAGACCTCTGTTCAGAGCACGTTATCATAGCCTCTTGAGACTGAAGGATGCCTACTACAGAGGCTTCATCGGACCACACACACTAAGTCCCAGGGAGACAGCTGCCCAGTTAATACAGATAGATCCTTGGCAATCTGTAGTAAGCAATGAAGGGTCTGTGGCAATGTCAGGGAAAACTCCATTGCAGAATTACCGTCAGTCCAATTTCATGTGAGCACTTTTCTCTATATCTATTTTGTGTGTGTGTGTGTGCGCATGGAGAACAATCTCTGAGGGCTATGTGCTGATAGTGGGTGGATCTGGAACTGGTGGTCGAGAGAGACTCAGCTTCCTCATACTTTCTTATAACTTTTGCTCATACAGATTATCCATTCCCCGATTAAGCCACTAGTTAACCTGATACCCCCATCCCTCCATTCCCTCCATATTGGCACACATGTGAACAGACAGGCCAACTGTTCCAGAACTCATGCACCCACCCAGATTCCAACCCCTCTCCCAGATTACTGTGATGTTGAAAGGTCTGCCTTGGATTTGTATCAAAATCATTCTATCATTTTCGAGATTGTATTCCAGTAGAGCTTTTCCCAATCTTTTGTTGACTATGAGGGCTACTCCATTTCTTCTATTCTTCATCTGAACTGAAATCACCCATTCCCATCCATTTTAGTTCACTGACACCCAGGATGTCAATGTTTATTCTTGCCATCTCCTGTTTGACCACATCAGGCTTACGAAGGTTCATAGATCTTACATTCCAGGTTCCTATGCAGTGTTTTTCTTCACAGCATCGGACTTTCCTTTCACTTCCAGGTGTGTCCACAGCTGAGTGTCCTTTTGGCTTTGGCCCAATCACTTCATTAGCTCTGGAGCTACTTGTACTTGTCCTCCGTTCTTCCTCAATAGCATGTTGGATGCCTTCTGATCTGAGGGGCTCATCTTCCAGCATCATATCTTTTAGCCTTTTGTTTCTGTTCATGGGGTTTTCTTGGCAAAGATACTGGAGTGGCTTGCCAGTTCCTGCTCCAGGTGGATTGCTTTTAGTCAGAACTCTCCACTATGACCTGTCCGTCTTGGGCAGACCTGGGCAAAGTGTGGCCCAAGGGCCACATACGGCCAATGAGCCGCTCCTGTCCGGCCCGCGGACAGTTTTGAACATCAAAACCATTTATAGCTTTTTGTCTAAAGTTGATCAGTTGCTTATCTTTGACATACTGCAAAAAAAAAACCTCTTTAGTATTTGTGAAGATTAGCAAATTTAAAATAAACACCAATCATATCACCACTGTTTCATTTTATTTTTAAGTAAAGTTAGTTCGCTCCCCCAACACAGTTCAGATTTTTCATGTGGCCCCCCTATAGAAATTAATTGCCCACCCCTGCTCTTGGGTGTCCATGCACGGCATAGCCCATAGCTTGTCTGAATTACTGTACTTAAGGCCCTTTGCCACAACAAGGCAGCTATCCATGAGGAGGAAAATGGTACTTACTACCACTAATTCCCCACCGTGTGCCTGCTGTGTGTTTGCTTTACTTTTCAAAGGAAGGAAAGACTTGTTTGGCACAGAGGCAGGTTGTACAAATGCAGAGACTTGAGTGGGGAAAAAAATCCAGGATGCAATTGATCCAGTCAGTGAAGCCGAGCACTCCTCCTACCTCTGCCATGGCTGGTTCCCCTCCTCTCTACCCATGTTTCTACCTTCTTGCCACTAAGATGCAATGTACTCTGACAGAGGGGTTTTCACAGGCCAAACCAGTTGAAATAATTCAATTTGGTATATGATGTAAAAATTTGAAAACCCTTTGATGGAGGATTTTGTTGCCTCACCATCCAGCCAAAAACATTGCTTGTCAGGCAAAGCAAAAAACTCTGTGCCTCCATTTACATGGAGACACCTTATTTTAAATCTATTTTATTTTATTTTTTAATCTGAATCCACAACAGTTCTAATTGGTAGTGTAATCATATCCATAGACCCTAGCAAGTAGAGACCAGTGGTACCGGGAAAAAGAAGGACAAACGTGAAATAAACTGTGACAAGGAGGACTGAAGTCACCGCACTGAACAAATAAGGAAACATTTTACAGGGTGCTCTAAATCATTCAGCTGGAGTTATTGGCTTCAAAAATTAAGTTGAATGTATGTCTGGCAACATTCCATGAAAATACCTCCATCCAACATTTTACTGATGATTAAAAGCTTTACAATGTAGTCTTCAGCAAAAATAAAAGTTAGATGATACTCCTGTAGCCAAAACTCTGGCAGCTGATGTTAGAGTTTACAATCTACTTCTTCTCGAGAATGTTTCTGTCTGTCAAAAAACAGGAGTGCATGTCCTAGAGAGAGTTAATGTTTCAGGCGTTGCAATGAGCACTTGGCTTTCATATACAGTGGTGCCTTGCATTACGATGTTAATTCGTTCCAACGAAATCGCTGTAGAATGAAAACATCGTAAAGCAAAATTAAAAAGCCCATAGAAACGCATTAAAACCTGTTTAATGTGTTCCTATGGGCTGTAAACTTACCGTCCAGCGAAGATCCTCCATAGCGCAGCCATTTTCGCTGCCTGTGCAGCAAGGAATCCGTCCCAGAAAACAGCGGGGGCCATTTTGTTTACCCGGTGGCCATTTTGAAACCACCGATCAGCTGTTTTAAAATCGTCTTTTTGCGAGAATCGGTTCCCAAAGCAGGGGACCGATCATCGCAAAGCGAAAAAACCCCATTCAGACCATCGTTTTGTGATCACAATTGCAATTGCAAAAAGATTGTCGTAATGCAATTTCGTCGTTAAACGGGGGGCCCGTCTTGCGAGGCACCACTGTATAGCATAGAGGGTTCACAGAGTATAGCATGTAGCAACATAAAGATGTGATTTATTTCTTAGTAGGCAGGAACCACTGAGTTTTATTAAGATTTTTTTAAAAAAAATTGAACATAAATTCTATTAAATATTTGTTACAAGAAGACGAATGTCCAAGGCTACCAATTTTCTCTAAAAGACTCACTCATTTTCTCTGCAAGCTATTATCAAACAGTATGTTCAAATTCACTTGTTTTTTTAAACATTTAGATGATGGTTTCTGTCACTGATTCCTGTTGAGTTTTTTAAAAAAATGTTTCCCTATTAGGTCAGAACAAATGAATAAAACCAGATAGTTTTCTGCCAGTCCTCAAACTCACTTATTTCAGAATCAGCCTATTGAGTTCCTGGGTTTGGAAAGTACATTAGAGGTATGTGCATGGGACAGGATCCAAGGTATGTTATACTAATTCTGTGTACCCAAGGGTGCTTTGGGTCCCAGGAAATTTTTTTTAGCAGCTTCCTCTTGACCCACATTGCAAACAGTCTTTGGCACTGAGAAAATAAACTAACATTTATTTATTATTTACTTATTTCATTGATTTATATACTGCCTCATTAGTGCAACACACTATTCTGGGTGGTTTATAGCGAAATAAAATATAACCTCGCAACAATAAGGTTATAAAGAAAAGCACGAGACTATAAAAACATAATACAATAGGCTTAATATCAGTTATCAGATAAAATGGAACATGAGGCATAAAATCAGATAGAAAATCAGGCAGGTATGTCATACAAGGCTTCTCTGAACAACGTTTTTAGAAGGCTCTTAATCATTGGGTAGAAGCGCAATGAGGCCCAGCTCCACTGGGAGCTGGTTCTAGTGTATTGGTGACACTGCAAAGAAGGAGGGAAGAACTTAATGAAAATGGGACGTAGGGTTCAGCACAAGATTTGAGAATACGTCAAGCTGCCTTCTTCCATGTTTGACCACTGGTGTATGCAGCCAAGCTCTTATTACTGCTGTAGCTGTTCAGCATCTCAGGTAAAGGTTTTTCCCAGCCCTGTAATCTCAGTTCCTTTTCTGATTGGAGGCACCAGGGATTAAATCTGCTACTTTCTAAATGCAACTCTTGTGCTTTCCTTCTGAGGTGTACCTCCCCATTCACATCCACATACAATGAGCATTAGCAGAGAAGAAAGAAAGACAAATGTTCATGTGATCTGTGTCCAAAGTCCAGAATCAAAGGCAGATAACACGTTCATTGGACTTCTGAAATAACAACGGTAAAGGCAGGTTTCTGAGTGCTGCAAGAATCCTCATCCATCAGAGGATTGCAGAGTTTAGGGTCAAGGGAGAAACAGAAGATCTTCAGCTTTTCTGGTATCATCCCAGCTAGATGTTGAAGCTTCAGGAACTTTACTGTGAATTCCAAGAGGGAGGATAAAAATATGAAGGATAAGCTTTCGATGAGGTGGTCTTGGGTTTCAATTCAGGACACAAACAGAATGAATTGCCTTTCTCCCTGTCTGTACTGAAAAGGCCAGCAGTGATTTAGTGACTTCTATGTTGTTTATTATCAACATGCATAACTTCTGTTTTAGCTGACAGTAGAAACATCCAGAACAGGGCAATCTCCATGTAAGAAAAGCTGTAGGTTAAGTTTGGAAGGCATACAAGGCAAAAGCAATCAGTTGAAGTCAGAGTATTGCTGCCTATGAGTACAGGAAAATGGAGATCACAATGTAGTGCATTGCTTTTTTTATATTATTTTTGAATTGTACATTATAATGTTAAATATAACATTAAATACAAAAAAGAGAGATGATCTAAAAATCAAATAGAAACAATCAACAGATATGGCTTTGCTTTCATGCAAATCCTGCATTAGACAGCTATGTCCATAGTGAAAGAGAAACACCGCTTTGTAGTCCAATACAAAATCCAAAAGCAGGGTTGGGAAATATATTTATTGGACCACTGAAATGTTATTAAAAGGTGAAATCTTAAATTCTGTAGGATTCTGAATCAGGCAGGACATTGCAGAGCTTGCTGGGGGAGGGGGAGCAGAAAGAAAGAAGTCCAAAACTCATCCTCACTCAATGGTGAAGTTGCAGGATCTGTTAGTAAAATTTCTAGACTGAGGTAGAAAATTTGAGGAACCAGCTTGAGGTGTTGTGGTTTTATGTTCACTTCAGAATTAGTTGTACTCCTCCATCAGTATGGCAATCGAACCAATTACTTTGAAAGGTGGTGACTGTTTGAGCACTGGAGGCATTCAAGAGAAATTTAGACAACCCCCTGGCATATATCTTGATTTGTATTCCTGCACTGAGCAGGGAGTTGGACTTGATGCTTTATAAGCCCCTTCCAACTTCATGATTCAATGATCAGCGTGGGTCCTTGTCTTGCCCAACATAAAACAGTTGTGCCTCTATTTGACTCAATGATCTTGGTATTAATGGCACATTTTGGTGAATGAAAGTAGCTGGCTAAAGCATAAACCGTTGAGGTTAGCCTAAAGAGTTATTTGAATCTCACCAAAGAGGATAAATAAAGCCCTGTTTAGCCATGCCAAATTCCAAAACAATCAACACTTTACTGGCCCTCTCTTGTCACTTCCTTCACACAAGTGGTGAGATGTCTAAAGAGGATAACAGTTGTGCTCATTTAGATTCTTCACATAACAAAGAACTCAGATTTTTCCTGGATTTTGCTCACACATAAAGCTCCCATGCAATCTGAACCTTTTTTTTTCCAGACCTGTCACTTCTTGCTTAAGCGAAGGAAACAAGGGAGGCAAGCCCCTGAGCTTTAACTCCATTTATGATCCTAGATTTAAACTAGATTACAACAACTAAATAAGACTCAGCGTGTTTATGGAGCACATATATGGTGCAATTTAAACAAGGTTGCTTGAGGTTAGGTGGAGATGCGGTATGCCATTCAATGCAATCCTCACATTCAAATAGTATATAGACCTCAGGTGAGCTTATTTAGTAGGGATCCTTCCGCTGTCAATTTCCAATATCATGAAGTGGCTTAATAAGCAAGCCACTTCAAGATATCAGCAAATTGATATGAAGTGAAGTGATATCAGAAGTTAAAATACTATTTTTTTGCTTCTGATAGACCATTGCTGATGTACTGTATCACTCAGATTAAATTTACAAATATCTTTTCTTTGCCTTTGTAGTGCCAATCCAGAAACTGCCCACAACCGTGGTTTTGATCAGCACTTCACACAAGATAAAGAAAATATTTTAAAAGTTTAATCTGGGTGATGCAGCACATCACCAATGGTTTATTAGAGGCCAAAACAACAACATCAACACTTTCCCTGCTTCTCCACGGAGGAGCAGGGAAAGTGTTCAATTTGCCAAAATCCTGAAATTGACAAAAAAATTATCAGAAATTGACAGTGGAAGGCAGCTTTGAGAGCTTCAAGTCTCCTCCCCCCCCCCCCCGTTCCCACAAGCACATGTGCTGGAAATAGACCAAACTACAGAAAACCTATCCACACCAAAAAGTAGAAGCCCCTAACAAGGGCTCAAAAAAGTGCAGATAAGGGCCCTCTTGGGATAGATTGTCTCATTCTGGCAATGATGTCATTTGATAAATGTAAAAAGTAATGAACCAATTCATTCTGGTAGTGCACCAAACAGTAGGACAAATGCCCATCTGATCAAGCCAATAAAAGAATATAGGTGTAATTAGCAACATATTCGTATACCTTAGAATAGCCATGGATCAATGTGCCAGCACACATTTTTTCCCATCTCTCCATCTGTTAACACCACCTTAACATTTTCTGTATTCTGTCTTACCAGCAGAACAATGAGTTGCAGTAACAGGTTGGCAGGTATTAAAACAATCCCATGACTTTCGTGTTCACACTTTAAAGGATATCATTGGGGCACTGTGTACTTTGCAGTTTGAAAATCAAAGAATTGTTCTGCAATCTATATTTTGTGAGCCAGGAAGCTTCAGGCACATTTCAGATAGAACTATATAAAAGTTTGTTATATGAGAGTCCAGATTAAGGCACCGTAAAAATCCTTCTTGCCTTAAAGAATATCCTCGAGCTGTACTGATTCTCTTGGTAAAATACTACTTTCTGAAGGCCTGTCCCACTTTTTCTGCATATATATGTGATCTGTATTTTAGCTGTTCCTGCCTATTTTTCCACAGGCACTATAGAAGAGCTCAATTGGTGCAGGTCCAGTTTTGACCTCATTGTCTGAGGTTAACCGCAACAGCTTCATCCCACAAAAGTTGTCTTCTGGAACAATGTTTTAGGGGGGGGGGTGTTCAAAGAGAAGAAAGAGCCCCTGTAGCTGTTTAATTGTTACTGTGCTCTGGGGTTGTTCTACCATTCAATGGAATGCCCCCCTCAAGTGCCACACTTCAGATATTAGGAAAGGGGAGGGATTTTTTTTAAGAAAGAAAAAAATGTTGTGGTTTTTTTGTTTGTTTGTTTTAAATGCTGGTGAACTGGCAGGAGGTTTTCTGCCTCAGGTGTCAAAAAAATTGGTTGGCCTTAAGAAAGGTCAAATACAGAAGTGAGGTCCCATTTGATCCTTCACCTCATGTCCCAAAATATTTTGGACTGGTCCTATTTTGATATGGTGAAATGATCTACTAGCTAGCTCACTGCTTCCAAAATTTCTGAGATTTGGACATTATATCTAAATTAAATAGATATATTTAAAATTCTGTTTCAAATATTGCCTTCCAAAATCCACCAAAGCTATGTACCAAAAACTAAAATAAAAGATGCCACAAGAAAAGGAAAAAGGAAAATAAATAATATAGTGAAATAATAAAAAAATTAAACCAATTTCCTTTAATTCTTAAGATATACGTACCATCAGGTTCTAACATATATGTATACATTTCTAGTAAAATTATGCTCCACTTTCTGTCAAGAATGGCACTCAGAGTGAATAACTTTGGTAAAATCAATAAAAACAAATACAGGTAGAACATAAAACCAGATAAAAATGCAAATAAAAGGCATCAATAAAAAGAAAATAACACCAGAAAAGAACACAGCAAAAAAACCCAACCCACAACAATCTACCTTTGAAAGCAGAATCCTGCCTGTCTGATTAGAACAGCCTTTGCTGACTGGTGGAAGGGGACACTAGGGAGAGTGGGGAGAATTAGCCTCCTAGAAGAGGGAGTTTAAGAGATTGGAGGAAGCCACCAAGAACTCCTCAGTAGCCAACAACAACAACAACAACAACAAAGATTGGTTATCCATTGTACAGACAAAAATCAGGTTCACATATTTCCCCTTTGTCTCTTCTATGTGACAACAGCAATAAAATATTCTGTTTTTCAGCTGACCATAGTTCCTTTCCTGTTTGACCTCAGGAAACAATGGGTTGTTTGAACTTCAGTGACAACAAACCAAGGTCAAACTGTGGTTTCTGATCCTAATTTGTTTTCATTAACTAGAGTTTAAATCTTAGGAAGCTTCCAAAGTTCAGGCATCAAGAAGAATTGTTAGTTTAAAATAAGAAGCAAAAGCTTCTGAACTCAGTCTCTGGTATGTGGTAGAGGAGGGAAAGGACAGTGAATTTCACAGAGCAGACAGCCTTTCTTTCCTGTGAGTTGGGAGGGGATGTGGCAAATAAAGAGAGAGGAGGGTTGGAGGATACATCATTCGCCTCCCCAAATATTTCCAAACATGGAGATGCATGCATATTACAATGAAAAGTACATACTTTTGTATGTGCTTTCCCCATTGCTACTGCATTTTCCCAAGATGTGCCTCTTAAGTTGTGCACATTCACTTGCATATACAGTAATTTGAAAAAAACAACAACCCACAATTGCTGAAGTTTCTTCCAAATGATGAGCAACTAAAGGACATTTTTGCCAATGGTCTTGAAGACCATTGTTAATACATTTTTTTAAAAAAAATCATCACACCAGGGATGCCATGGAAGTTCACCCAAGGCTGGCTCAGAAGCAAAATCCTAGAAATCTTGAAAGCCAGCCTCACTAATATTGTCAGCACATGACTCTCGAAAATTTGGACCAATTCTGTGTACATAATCACAAGGGTGTTTGAAATGGCATGCACTTGATGTGGGGTGGGGTGGGAAGAAATTCTCCCATAGGGAGCATTGTGAAGAAGGGGGAAAGGGAAGCGTCCATCCAGTATTGCCTTGCCATTGCTGAATGCACAAACCAAGTCTCACATTATGTTCTCAGTGAACACCCTCTTAATGATTCAATAAGTTTCAGAGCTCAGCTCATTTGATACCAGAGGTCAATAACAGGAGCTATTACTCACTCCTGATGTCAGACACCTCCCCCTGCTGCAAACAAGAAGCTTGACAAGATCGGAAATATCATTTAGAAAATTCAGTCTCGAATGAAATATGTATTTTCCCCCTTCTGGCATATTGATTTCTTTATTGAATGCAATGAATATGCAATGCAAACCCTCACTCATGTGATAGTAATACAGATTGTTGGCACTAGGACTACGTTGGAACTTAATTTCTCTTTCTTTTGGTCTCCTCTGCTTTCTCTGACAATCGCCCGCTCCCCGACTTCAAATGTATAGAACAGGATCTCTATATTGGCTCATTTTTATGATCTAGATAAACTGTGCCTAGAGATAAATCTTTATATTGAGCTTCAGGCACATTCGCCTATGCCTTTTTAATAGGAGGCATCTGAAATAATTTGTATTCCTTTGTGAGAAACCAGTTTTTCAGATCATCCACCAAAGTCCTCGGGTTTCTTGCCTGATACTGGCAGCAGGTAAGTGGAACTCCTCCTAGATGGATCCAGTTTGGCAGGGAAACACTGCCACGTACCCTTGTTCACAAAAGATACCTCTACATATAGCCTGTGTGGAATAGTAATAACAACATTTGGTTGGAAATGATGACTACTAGAAGTTTGGTATGTCCTACTGGCCAAGGAAGAAGGAATGACTCCTACTGTGCTGAGAAATGGGGAGCCAGGGAAATAGATTGTTCACCCAGGACAGCAGACAGGTTGCTTTGCAGCCGGGATAAAGTAAGCATGGGAAGACAGCAGTTGCTTAGAACTGTTAGCAGAAAATTCCCGCCCATTACAGAGCAAGACTTGGGGTTAAGCAGAGTCACCTAAAAGAAGCTTCCTGCAAGAGGAGAGCAGGGTGGAGTAAGGAGGTTTCAAGTACTCACAAATCGTCTGATCCTTGATAAATAAAATATTTCAATACATAGATAATACATATATAGAGAGAGAACAAGCACTTCTTTCTTTCAGTTAAAAAAAGACAAAGAAAAGAAAGAATAAAAGAAGTTTGCTTTAAAAATACCCTGGTATTTTGCATAACAGAACTCTATATTCTGTGCAGAATGCAAGGATTTTAATGCAAAGTACAGTTGGTAGGGGCAAAATACAAGTTTTTGCACAATAATGCATTCATCCGTCCAGGTAAAGGACAGTGAACTCATCCCTTCTACTTAAAAAGGTTAAGGTTTCCCTTGACATTTTTAGTCCATTCGTGTCCGACTTTAGGGGGCAGTGCTCATCCCATTTTCTAGCTGTAGGGCCAGCGCTTGTCCAAAGACAGTTTCCATTGCCACGTGGCCAGCGTGACTAGGGAATACTGTTTTACCTTCCCACTGAGGTGGTACCTATTTATCTACTTGCATTTGCATGCTTTCGAACTGCTAGGTTGGGGAGGAGCTGGGACAAGCGACAGGAGCTCTGTCGCGTGGATTCGATCTTACGACTGCTGGTCTTCTGACCCTGCAGCACAGGCTTCTGCAGCTTAGCTCATAGCGCCACCATGTCCCTTACTTAAAAGCCCACATTAAAAATACAGATACAGGAAATCTGATTCTGAGTTCTAAGTCTTAAAAGAGGTAGAAAGCTGTGGGTAGACAGTGGTGAATAAATACACCATACTGTGCATTCCCCAAGATGTAACATGTAACTAGCTGCTGATCTGTTTGTGCTCATTTTAAATCCCTAAATGGCCTGTGTTCAAGCTATCTCAAATATCATATTTATCTTTATGAGCCTGCCCAGGTATTAAGATCATCAGGAGAGGTTTTTCCCTCAATCCCATCATCCTCACAGGTGCATTTGATGGGGACATGGGAGGGGGTCTTCTCTGTTGCTGCTCCCAGACTCTCGAACTCCCTCCCACAGGAAGCCAGGCTGACTCCATCTTTGCTGTCTTTTCGCAAACAGACAAGGAATCTATCTCTTTAGGCAGGGTTGTGTTTAAATGGTTGGTTGACCAAGGCATTTTTTAAAGGGATTGTTTTATTCTGTTGTTTTACTTGAACATTTAATTTTGCTCTTATCTATGAGTTTTAATAAAATATGTCTTTAATGCTTTTCAAATATTGTAATAATTTATTATTTATCTTTTAACTTTTTTTCTTTTAATACTGTAAACTGTCTTGAATGTCTGCTGTTTAGATGCAGACAGGATTAAATATCACAAAGCACCACATCCGAACAGCATGGGTTATGATTATTTTCTTATATATATATATATTGTAATAGTCAGAAATGAAATGGCTTGTGAGAAATAATCCCATGTGATCCGAAACACAATGTCCTCCTCCACTCCCCTTCCTAAAGAGCATCTCTGAGGCTGTCACAAACCAAACAGAAAGACTGAAAACTAAAAGTTTATAACAGTTTACAAGGGAGGCTTCGTGTCTTTATACATTAAACTAGAAGGTAACAAGACAGCTTGGGGGATATGTATTTAAATAGAAAACACCAACCCCACCACAGTTAGTATAATCAAAAGAGGGGGGGGGAGTGTTCTGGCAGATAGAAATTGGAAAAAGAAGATGGATGAGATGCTAGTGACAGAATTGGTTTGTTGGGCTATTTTAAGCCATTGCTTACTTCTTTTACAAATCGACTAGTAATCCATCCAAAAGGCAAGAGTGTGACTAGATTCTCCAATGTCCAAATATTTAATTCAGCATTATTGTAGCATCAGGCAGACACCTGATAAAAAGATCCAAACCAGGTGTTTGCTTTGCTTTTAAAAACTTAAATTATTTTAGGTAAATGTTCAAAGCAATCTACTGTCAGGTTTTTATTTATCACTAGAAAAATGTCTGCCATGACAATATGGAATTGCATGCATGTGGAGAGAAAGGAGTACTTAAAATCAGTCTAAAATTACTGGCTGGATTGCTCAGCTGTTAAGGTATCTGATTGCAGAACCAGAGGTTGGAAGTTCATTTCCACCCTGTGCCTCTTGGGTAAAGAGCCAGCCTATGTGGCCTTGGGCAAGCTGCACAGGACACCTCCAGAAGAGGGGAAGAGTAAACCACTTCTGAATACTCTCTACCTGGAAAACCCTGAAAAGGGTTCATTATAAGTCAGAATTGACTTGACAGCATGATTATTATTTTAAATGTACTCGGGAGTGTTTGGTCCATGCTGTGCAAAAATAGAGGATACATTTTGCCCTTAAGGCAATTCTCCCCGAGGTTTGCAGCTCAAAATTCTAAGAATAAATAGTATATGTAGAGAAAAGTGGAACTCATGCAATATATAGAAAACTCAGGTAATGGCAAACCTGTTCAGTGGCCAATTTTTAAAAAAGAAAGAACAATGGTTATTCTAAAAATTTAGTTGTAATCCTAGATTGAGAAGAACAGAACCAGCTTTTGGAAGCTGGCTTTTATCACTTCCACTAATGGCAAAATCAATACTGTATATGAGCATTAATAGGTCAGCTACAACACAACTATGGAGAAATAAGATAGAGGAATCAGCGGGTTCAAGAGAAACCCCAATGAGAACAGAGTGTGCTCAGAGGCTACTGAATGAGATTGGTGGCAAGGGTTAGGAAAATGGGGAGGCAGGATGTGGCTGCCTGGAACAATCTATGTTGTGACATTTTGTTGTGGGTTCCACTACAGACGCAGACCCACCCTTAGACCAAACTGACACAGTCATGCAGCATAACACAGCAACACTGGAGATGTCTACATCTGCTGGATTTTCCCTTTTTATCATACCTCCTTTCATCATACATTATCACCTAACTTTAGCACCCTGTGGGGTTGGGGGGAAGCACACCATGTCTGTACATATAGAAATGTCAGTGTTAATGTGAGAACAGAGGCAAGGGGGTTGAAGCCCTCACCTGAGTGTCGTCCTCCTCTAGGAGAGAACAGGAGGTGCAGACAGAATTACCATCCTCAGGCGTCATGACAGTACAATGGGGAGTGGACACCCAGGACCTAGAACAGGGGTCTGCAAAAGTATCGATATCTACTCAAACCGGGACTGAAAAGGCGGGAACAGAAGAAAGGGGCAGGCCAATGGTGGAGGCGGGAACTGTGGATATAAAAGGGAAGAGAGATGACATACCGGGGGGGGGTTGGGAGTTGATATGGATCAAGGATCCCTGGACAGGGAAATGTGAAAAGGTCCGGGTGCCTCGGGAAGAGGCAGACTATTGTCGGAGGAGAGGCTTGCCTCCTCAACCCTCTTATTGGGGGGAATCTGAAGCCAGACAGTGGTGACGGAGGTTACGGGAGGAGAAGGAAGCGGTGGAGAGAGAAGAACGAGAGAGAAGAGCATGGCGGCTGGAGGCTTGCCGGAGAGGATATTTGCAGGACCGTGGGCTCCCACCTCAGAGAGATAGGACCCCTTCGACCTGGAGGGGAGAGATGAGGAGACCCTTCCCTTGATCGACCCAGGTTTGGACTCTCTGGACTTAGAGGACACTAACCCCTTTGCTAAGGATCCATGGAACGTGTCTGCTTATAACCCATTTTCTCAAGATATATGGATGTCCTTGTGGGACCTCTGGACAGCAGGACAGTTCACTCCATCAGAAAGTTATGATATTGAAATATTTTAAAGTGTACATTAGAGTCTCTCATTTTGGAAACCAATTCCACCAAGAAATGCACCAGTACAGATCAGAAGTAGGAATGGAGGTGTTTCAATTGCAAACAAGCAGAGAGGAAGAAAAAGAAATACCCACTACCTTGCATAACAGATAATGTTGGGCATGACCATGGCCAGATGATCCTCCCACTTACTAAAGAAGACTGAACAACACACAACGGGGATCTAAACTTAGGATCACAAAGTGGATTCATGTGCTATACTGTACAGTGTTTTCCTCCTTCATTCCAATTTGAAAACTGATAGCTCAAACACAGGCACACAGAGTAATGATGTGGAATGATGTGGACCTTGAAAGCATTGACAAAAGGTAACACCACTGAGGGACATGGTGGTGCTGCACGTTAAACTTCAGAAGCCTCTGTGCTGCAAGGTCAGAAAACCAGCCGTCGTAAGATCGAATCGATGCGACGGAGTTAGCTCCTGTCGCTTGTCCCAGCTCCTGCCATCCTAGCACTTCGAAAGCATGCAAAATGTGAGTAGATAAATAGGTACCACCTCAGTGGGGAGGTAATGGTGTTCTGTGTCTAGTTGCTCTGGCCACGTCACCATGGAGACTGTCTTCGGACAAACGCTGGCTCTATGGCTTGGAAACAGGGATGAGCACCGCGCCCTAGAGTCGGACACAACCGGACTAAATGTCAAGGGCAACCTTTACCTTTTACCTTAACACCACCATACAATAGAGGTAACTGGTTAAAATCCCTGTGTGGATTCCCTCATTGCCAGAGTGCTTCTCCATCAACTGGATTCATATGCCAGCTAATTTGGCCTCACTCAAAAGGGAGTACTACATTTGGGGGCAACCACCCAATAGTTCCTCTCTCACATCTTTGCCAAATGTGAAGGTTTCTCACATCCCCATGAGCTGAGTGCAGGGCTTTCCTGAAGCTTTCACAGACCAAACAGGCTTCTGTATTCCTTTGTAAACCTCCCTGGTAAACCATTTGCTAAATCGTCAGTTATTGTTGTGGTATAAGGTAGTGCTTGCTCCATGCCCTCTGACTCATGCATAGATTGATTTGGTCCTGTTGGCTGGACCTTTGTTCAAGACAGCCTCAGTTTCAATATGTTTTCCTCTAGAGATTGTTCAGGCTTGATTTGATCTGGGATCCATTTCAGGCAGTCCAGGGTTTCTGCAAAGCTTTCCTCCAACACCAAATTTCAAACAAATCAATTTTTTCCTGTCAGCTTTCTTTACTGTCCAGCTCCCACACCCATGCCAATTATCACTCCCCCTCCATCTGAATCTTTCCATATATGTTCTGTGTACAGATTGAACAGATAAAGGGATAAAATTCACCCTTGTTTGACACCTCTGCTTATAAGAAACTATTCTGCCCCTCCATATTCTATTCTAATGGTATTTTCTTGTTCACAATACACATTAGGACAATCAAGTGCTGAGGCACACCCACTTCTTTCAGTACAACCCATAGTTTCTCATTATTCACACAGTCAATGGCTTTGCTCTTGTCTATAAAACATAGATTGATCTTGTCCTAAAATTCTTTGGTGTGCTTCTGTAGTCAGCGGATATTTGCAAGATGATCTTGAGTGCCTCTTCCTTTTCAGAATCCAGCTTGAACCTCAGATAATTCTTGCTCTGTATCAAGTAATAACCTTTGTTGCAACACCTTGAGCATCACTTAGTTTGCAGGGAAAATTAGAGTCATAGTCCTATAGTTACTGCACACTTGGCATCTCCTGTCTGTCTTGTGCATTCTTTGTTATATTTGATGTCTGAGCCATTTCCTATTTACAAATGTTTTGTGCCCAGAACTGAACACAACAATCTAAAAGCAATATCTATCTATCTATCTATCTATCTATCTATCTATCTATCTATCTATCTATCTATCTATCTATCTATCTATCTATCTATCTATCTATCTATCTATCTATCTATCTATCTATCTATCTTAGCACAGTGTCCTACCTTTCTAGATGTTAAAAATAATACATAACCCATTGGGGTTTGGAGGGTTTGCTATCCACTACTGCCAGCCAGCTCCCATCCCCAAGTAGATTTTCCTTGTCCTTTCCTTCTGCATTATTTTGTGTGACTCTTGCTTGATATTCAGTGTGTTCTTGTTTTACTAGCTCATCAGTTTCAAGGCTTGTGACATTTGACGTTGAGAATCATTCAGTCCATCCTGTCAACGGTTTGCAGTACATTATGTGTTTGTGTCATCTGTGAATTGGACAAATGAACTGCCATCATAATCTGGCAGCTGTTTCATTGTTTACATAAATGGGTGGACTGAGACATCCCACTTCTCAGCCCAATGCTCTTGCAAAACCTGCCATTAGAGCTAGCACAGTGTGATGTCCTGGTGAACACAACTCTAAAAGTCTCTGGCTGTCCAATGGGAATATAAGTGCTCTGGGTTCCTCCTTCTCCTCTGACAATGCAAATGCAATGCACCATGATATCTGCTGCATCCCCATTTTCAAAGCACAAACCAACTATGTGAGCATGAGTAGAGGGACACTTCTGTACACAACTCTGCATGCCAGGAGAAGAAAGATACAGCTGTCTTGGCAATTGTGGCCTCAAGTTTGTGTTCACAAGACATCTGTCAAAATCCAAGGCTTAACTACAAAAATACATTTTAGAAAAGTGCAAAGAGTTATTCTTATTTGCTCTTCCTTAACTTTAAAACACAGAGGGAGAGAAGAATATGGGTTTACTCTGAATTTTAATACACTGGGCATTTTTAATCTGCATAGTCAGAGTGCAAAAGAGACCAGGATTGCTGAATATGAAGTAAACAAAAGGGTCTGATTAGCAGGCATGCACAGACCAGATAAGGAATTAATGATCCCAGGAAATATGGCATTGCTCCCATTAAGATTTTGAAACATGTTGTTCATTGCTCTCAACACTGCAAACATCTGAATGTAAATGCCTCGCTTGCTTGTCAAGGGGGAAAGTGTGGTTTTATTTGTTAATGAAGCAACATAAAGCTTGGCTTGTCCACGGGTGCAGGCCAGGGAAAGAATGCCAGATCAGTAGTCTGCATGCCCCTTGGCTAGGACATTAACAAGGGGAGAGGGGACAAGATTGCACCATTGGGATGGAGAGAAAAAAACAGTGTTTTGCCTTCCGAAGACTGTGTGTGGCTTATCAGGGTGTTAGATGCCTCATTGGTCCCAGCTAATGAGAAACACACAACAACTGAGACTATTCTTTTGACAAGATCAACTCATGCTAGTAATGAGGCTTTGAGAGGCACAGAACTCTTCTTCACGTTTAGAGGCCCAGAGCAAAAATGAGTGTATTGGAAAAGTTGTTCCATTCTGAGCTGGCTCTGTTTTAAATGGACTGGGCACTTCTGCCAGTGTGGGGCCCACTTCCCCCTCAAAACCCAGAAGAGAAGCCTGCTCCCACTCCTCCTGTCACACCCTAAAATTTGCTGCAGTTTTGCAAACTTTGACCAAATGCATGTTTAGTCCAACACACTTCAAGTAGATGAGCCCAGGAAAACTGTACTTCCAACCCTTCTGCCCATTGAACTGGGATGCAGAGCTGGGATGTATGCTTTGGCTTATTTTGTTCTCACAGGTGAGGTTTGCACCCTAAGAATGAACAATCCCAGAAGTTTACTTCTTCCTGGACAATGATTACAATGATTTTTCTATCGCCTCTCCTTTTTGTAAATTTTGACCCATCTTTGCAAAAAAAAAAGAAAGAAGGAAGGAAAGAAAGAAAGAAAGAAAAAGAAAGAAAGAAAGAAAGAAAGAAAGAAAGAAAG
This sequence comes from Pogona vitticeps, assembly GCF_051106095.1. Classification (NCBI taxonomy): domain Eukaryota; kingdom Metazoa; phylum Chordata; class Lepidosauria; order Squamata; family Agamidae; genus Pogona; species Pogona vitticeps. Next base: position 215,830,109 of record NC_135784.1, on the reverse strand, counting down.
AAAGAAAGAAAGAAAGAAAGAAAGAAAGAAAGAAAGAAAGAAAGAAAGAAAGAAAGAAAGAAAGAAAGAAAAGAAAAGAAAAGAAAAGAAAAGAAAAGAAAAGAAAAGAAAAGAAAAGAAAGAAAGAAAGATTTTTTGGTAGCAAAAATATTGTTTGGTATAGGAAGGAGCCTTCTATTTTGCATTAATAATAAAGTACAAGGATTTTTGTGTGCATACGAGAAAGATCCCACCCTTCAGGCTGGTCCAGTCATGAGAGGGCCTCAGATACTATAGCAAGGACATCCACCACCTGCCTCAACAGACTGGGGGAAGGGGGCTGTGATGACACCGACAGGGCAGTAGGAGTGCTGAGGAGGAAAAGAAGGGTGCAGCAATTTTAAAGGAGGGTTCATATATAAGGAGGAGTCAGGGATGGAGGTGGAGGAACAACTTTGGGTGGGCTAGAAGGTGTGTTGAGAGGAAAGCGTTTAAGAGACAGTGGACACTGGCAAGGAGGGTTGGGAAACCATCTGGAGGCATGATCCATGGACTGGCCAGTGGCTTGAGCTTGTAGTGCCTCCTGATGAATTAGCATGGGTACAATACCTGCTGAGCCAAAAACCACAGCCTAGCCAGGAGGTGACAGAGAAGAGAGTGTGATGTACCCTACCCGTGGGCTCTGCTGACATCTTCTCTAGGAACACACTTCACTGAGCCTCAGAAGCACCCATCACATCTCCTTACTCCCCCATCCAAAACCTCCCGTGAACCAAGCCCAACTCTTCCCATTATACTAGAGTGAAGGCTGTGACCACCTGCATACAAGGCCAGATGTCCACCTTCATCCAGTAACCCTGGTGTGACATCCCTTGTTTGAAAGATTCTTTCCTCTAGCCCTAAGGCCTAGAAAGTGACAGAGACTCCAAGTTGGACATTGGCATGCTGCCAATACATAGAGCATTTGGTACTGTTAGCCACAACCATTATTGTTCAATGGAGTTCTACAAACCTGCTGTGTTTGAGCAAACTCTTGTGTTGCAATGGAGGAGGCTATGGGGACTTCTCTCTCTCTCTCTCTCTCTCTCTCTCTCTCTCTCTCTCTCTCTCTCACACACACACACACACACACACACACACACACACACACACACACGCACGCACACACACACACACACACACACACTAAGGATTAACGTCTGATGAGATACGGGAAAGACAGGAGTTGATCCCCAAATATGACCTTTAAAACAATACGGAAGAAGCTTCGTACACGAAGCTGTAACTGGATCAGGACCAACATTCTCTCTAAATTGTTCTCCTGCAGCCAGTCAGGTTGCCTAGTGCTGACATAAAATTAGAGGGAATGGTTCATGGGATGGCACTTGTTAGCCGATCCTGGCTATCTGAATGTCTCCACTGCAGTGTTCCTTGCCAGAGCAAGAAAATATTAACCAGAGCCCCATGCCTTCCACAACCATCTCTATTTATCATGGGGAATGCCACTCAAAATATGAGCAGACCATGAAAATATGAAACAGAGAGTAATGGTCTAATTTCACCTTACCAGGCAAAACACAGAGGAGGAAACCAATAGTAGTTGTAGGCTCTGTATGTGTCACTGATGAATTGGGCCTTTTAGTTGCTTACGAGGAAAGAAAACTTGCTGACCTAATGAAAAAAAATACAACAGATACAGGTGTCTGGTAAAGAATGGCAGCTTTCTTTAAGAAGGCGCAGTATATCAGATCAGCTCATGTGTCTGAATATGTGTGGGGTAATGTTGAGGCCTTCTACTGAGCTATGCCTTGTGTGAACTAATGCTTTAGTGGCAAGCCATAGCCAGAAAGCTAGTCATCAGCTGGCAGTCTCTTGTTAAGGGAGACCTTTCACACCACCCTCACCCCAGGCCACATAACTAAAAGGGTGTAGGCACCTTTGTGCCAGTTCCCTCAGATTGTCTCCTCACTTCATCTCTGGGGTCCTAAACCCACAGAACAAGCCCATGGAACTTCTCTTTCATCCACGTGGACTCTCCTCTTGGTTTATCACACTACTTAGTTACAGACAAGAGAAAAGAGATGACATGGAACCTCTTCCCAGCCAGGCTTCTATTAGATATCACACGGCAGATCATCCAAGAAATAACTTTCTTCTGAAACATGAACCTTGTGAGCTCTATGTTGTTTGTGCAGCTGAAAAGTAAATATTCCTCATGATTATCTCTTTTTCCATCAACTGGCCTGGAGCCAGTGTGCACAGGTTTACTTACCATACTTGTGAAAATTTAATCTCTGCTTTGTCTTTTTTTCTTGTTTGGGCTTTCCTTTCATTATTCATTAAGCTTGAGACAAAGGAAACTAATTCAAGACCCCAACGTTTAGAATGCATTGAAACTTCTCAAACTTTATGTCTCGTTAAATAAAATTGACAGTGGCCTGGGATTTTCTCTTACTGGTTAAAAAAAAAAAAGCCAAGCAGAAAGGAAAAGGGGGATGAGCAGTTCTTACTACAACTGTTTTATAAATAAGTGAGACCATTAGAGAGTTAATTAAGAATAGTTTCAAATACAGTAGACCAATGGTATTGAAAGTTTCTCAACCATGTAAGGATGAAAAAACACTCTGCTGAGATTTTAAGCACATAAGACAATAATCAAATGACCCATTGTATTGCCCTGACTATGCTTTCAAATACATGCCTGTACTACCCAACATGATAGGTTTCTTTGACACTCCTAAGAAATGCTATAAACAGGTCATTCCAATTTGAGCATAGCTACAAGAAAATGTTAACCTCCATATAAAGAGCAGTGAGTAAATGCAATGATCTCAGGTTTCAGGCCATAAAATGGCACAGACCTCAAGCACTTTTGAGCTGTCCCTGTGTCAAATGCTCTTTGATTTCAGCATTCCCATGGGTATGGGCAATGAAACTGATCACATCAGTTTGGTGATCACATCACAAAAAAGAAATGAATTCCTGAACATTGGCATTGCTTCTATTGTGTTTCCTTTTGTTCTTTTGCTGCTTCACCACATCCTTTGCCATTCTTGTGTCTACTTTCCTTACCATTTATTCTGACTGACAATAGTAATCCACTTTGTTCTGTCATGATACCTGTGGGCTGAGGTAACCCATATGATTTACATCTATGATGTCATCACATCAAACATGGCACCACAAGATCTTCCACAAAATCACATGGGCCACCACAACGATGCCACATATTCACAAGAAGTGAAAACTGCTCTTTGACGCTCTAAATAAAAATACATACAGTACATGGTCAAGTAAACAAAATAAGACTTGTTTCCCCTAAACATGGATCAAATAGACTAAATTAGTAAAGATTTTATAACTATGGAGAGAATACTGCTTTGATATCTGCTCTTTGTAGATGTTGACTGTATCAAAACTAGCTTTTCTTTTCAGCTTTTCTGCACCAGTAGCTATCCAATAGAGAGGGAGTAGGCAATGGGATAATATTGAACTGTTTTTTTTTTGGAGAGGTACAAAAAAGATACACAAATATGCCCATATTTTGATTGAGAAGGGTGATTTGGCATCTGATTTATTTTTCTTGTTGCTTTGGTATATCTTCAATCATAACTTTTTGCTTTAAACTGAAAGTTCCCCCCCCACACACACACTTCTTTTGGAAAATTTCATTTTAGCAGCTTTCTATATGCTGTCTATCTTTTACATATGGATGGGTGAGAATTTCAGCCAATAATTCTTTTATAAGAACATACCAAAAATCTTCATTACTTCTGTATGAAAGGGATGGAAAAAGGAATGTGAGATCTAGGAGATCTGAATTAAGGAGAAAATGAAGCAGACAGATTCATCCATCCAGACAGAGGAAATGGCTAGTTTCTATACCCCAAAACTGAAACTGGAATATATAATGCACAGCTCTTGAAGAAAGTAAAAAACTATTACTTTTTCTTCATAAAATGAATGTACAGTTCTGTGCACATAGCTGCCTCATTTGTCCCAGTGGAGTGTATATGAATATAACTGAACATATAATGACAATCTCCTGGGAACTAGGACAGCTTCATAGATGAGAATGTCTCAGCTCAGGTGTTCTCAAGTAAAAAAACAACAAAAAAACATATAATCGTGTATGTCAGCTATATCATGAAGTCACTTGGTGGCCATGGGCAAACCACGCTTTCTGCTTAGCTCTTCCATTCTGAAGTAGGTTTAACAGTCTCCTTATCTTTCTCCTGGGGATAAGGCATGGACTTTCTGTCTCAATCAAGGCAAAAAATGTCAGCTGTTGTATTGTTGTGGGAGAATGCTCTGAGCATCCTCAGAATTCTTCCCTTAATTCTAAGAACAAGAGGATAAAGTGAGGAGGGGTATAGCAGACTACCAACCACTCTGTGGAGCCAAATCTGATAGACTGCATAATGTAACCCAGAGGTGTAAAACTCGTTTTCTTCTTGGGCCTCATCTGTAGGACTATATAAATGACTGTATCTGTAGGACTATATAAATGTATCTACTCTTTATCATATTAAATATAATCCTCCTCATTCAATTATCACTTTCTGACTCTTTGCTGCTTGGAATGCTGGGATCAGAAGTCCCACTGGGCGGATTCCCAGCATCCTTGCAGAGCATTATGGGTGACTGAGTAAGCGCCTGCATATTGTATACTGCACAGTAGCAGGCAACTCTGCAAGGGCCACATGAAACGGCCTGGCAGGCCGGATTCGGCCCATGGGCCTTGAGTGTGACACATGTGGTGGTAATCATTCAGAAGCCACTGGCAATGGTGCGGCTAAAAAATATTGTAAATAAATAAATAAATTAAATAAATAAATAAATTTCTCTAGGTGGGATTAACCACCTCTTTCTTCCTCACACCTTTACAATGGCTGATCCCACCCTGGATGACCACACAATGAGGGGTAGCCAATCCTATTAGGCTTTAAGCATGGGTGTCTGGATTCCAGAGGTATGTGCCTGCTTCCACCACATCCCCCTGATTCCCTTTTCTATCTGTTCTTTCTGAGTGCCTTAGAACAGAAGGAAGGACTCTGAAAATGCAGAGCATGTGTGTAGGCTCAAAATATTCACCCACAGTCCTATTACAGATGAGCTGCAGAGGGAGGTGCAGAAAGGGGGGAGAGAGAGAGCATATAGTAGAGAATGGTAGCTGCAAGGTCAGTGGAACAGTGAATCTACTCTAGGTTTTAGTCAGAAGATCTATAGGAGATTATGAATATATTTTTAGTTCATCACCCTGGCTATGTCCTGTGTGCATATACTGTATGATACAGTATTCATGTGTGTGTGTGTGTGTGTGTGTGTGTGTGTGTGTGTGTGTGTGTGTGTGTGTGTGTGTGTGTGTGTGTGTGTGTGTGTGTGTGTGTGTGTGTGTGTGTGTGTGTGTGTGTGTGTGTGTGTGTGTGAGAGAGAGAGAGAGAGAGAGAGAGAGAGAGAGAGAGAGAGAGAGAGAGAGAGAATGGAGTTAATGTCTGCATGTGTGAATGCTTGTGAAAATGTCTGTTGAGGTATATACTGGCTTTGGGCCTGACCATTGCTGGCAAGCAATCCACTTCTGCCCCATCAACCCCAGTGGCCATCTGACATTACTGGCTACACAATTCAGTGCTAACCACGGCAAATGACAGTGACACTGCATAGGCAGCCATTGTCACAAGAAACCCTCTCCTTGCTTCTCCAGATGTGTTTGGCCACTTTTGAAAGTCTGTGCATGTCTTTGTGTTTTGCACCCTGAGTTATTTTTGGTCCAGCTTTCCTTTCTCTCTACTTTTTTCTGCTTGTATTCTTTTCAAAATGATAACAAGGGAAAATACCAATTAGTTTACTTATATATATATATAAACAAAAGAGAAAGAGAAAAAATATATTGATTTTTGGAAGTGCTTAAATCCAGATAGAAATAGGTGAAGAGTCTGTGCATAAGACATGATTGCAGAAATAAATAAAAGTTATTTGATGGATCTTTTTACTTTGCCATCTTTTTGCTGCAGGCAGCGCTCGTGAACTGAATCCTGACATTCCCTTACAGGTGATTATTACGCTTCCTAACAGAAGACTAATAAATGGGCTGTCACAGAAGCTTCCATTTCTCTTTAGCCAACAAATGTCAACATTCCTTACTACAAGGCTCCTTTCTTATATGGCCTGTTCCCTTTCCAAACATTTGTATATTAAGGGATATACTATCTCTATGAAGCAAAGAGGGAGATGTCATCATACATCATATCACAAATCTGTTGGGAACCCAAGAGGCCATCCAGCCTCATGCATTGATACAAAGGTTAACATTAACCAATGCTTAGGCACATATTATATCAAACTGGGGATTAAACCCAAGTTCTGAAAGAGAGTCAAGGGGTATTTCGTTCTAACCAGAGTTAACAATGAGGTGTCCAAGCCAGGGCAGACATATGGGGGAGAATTCACTTGCAAAAGGAATCGAGGAAGTGTTTATAGGTCATTTGTTTTGGAGTGCAGGTGAACTCCACGATGTATCTGTGGATGGTGAAAAATGGGAGCAAGAAGAATATGTCAGATATCCTCCAATTGGGAGATGGGCTTCTCCAACCATCTGTGAAGGGCAAATATTAAGATCCTCCTGTAGGAATTTTTAGCTCTGCTTGTACTGAATGAAATTATATTGCCAGATTGCATTGGTAGAAATAGGGACAATGAACCAAGACACAAGAACTAGAAGGGACCAAGACCAGTGCTTTTCCAGCAGTGTTAAAACAATGTTAAAACTAATATTGAAGACAGCTGAAAATGTGTGTTTGGGTTTGTTTGTTTTTTTAAAGCAATGCACTGGCACTAGTTGCTGTTTTTATTGAAGCAATGTTTTTATGTGTTAGCCATTACTTTGTGAGCCTGGTAATGTTACTTTTTGTCATTTTTAAAATTTCTTTTACAAAATCACATAGAAAATATTGTGTGCTGAATATAATGAATAAACATTGTCATCATGAGTCATTGGTCCAGAACATACAGGCTGGTATCCTGTTGGTGTTGACAAAAAGTTTTAGTAACTTGCAGTGATACACTGCTGGGGCACATTTGATTGTACAACTGAAGGCCTGACCAGTCATACAACCATGAGACACCACAATACCTGAATGTGATGCTCATATTACCTAAGGATACGTCTAATTAGGGATTTGAAGAAATTTTGCTACTGCTAAGGTTCTAATCAAGTATGGTCATCTTAGCATGTCAAAGCAGCACCTTGAGGGCTTCCCCAGTCTCCATGAGGTCTAGAGAGCCAAGACAGTTGTCCAAAATGCAATGACTAGAACTCTGTTTGCATTTGTACAGGGGTTGCATAACTTGCCACAGCTAATTGTTAACTCAAGATGGGAAATTATCTTGGTTGCATAATTGAGTATGAGACCAGGAAAGAGCCTGACATGCACCCTGACATTTCCTCAGTTCGACTCAATTAGCTGTGGAAAGTTGCAATGCAAACCTTAAATAGACATCAATAAGATTTTGGTGAGTTTACATAAAACTCCTGCTTCTGCTGACAACAGCTATTCTCTTTTCCACAACAATAAACTATTAAAATTATTTAAAAAAAAAATTGATATAATACTAAAACTGGTAGGTAAAATAGTTCTAAACACACACACTAAAAACAATGAAAACAGCCCCATTTAAGCACACACACACATCCCTCTCAGGCACCCAGTCACTCAGAGGAAGCCGAACTGAAGAGAAAGGTCTTTAGTTGCTTACGGAAGGACAGTAAAGATGGAGTCAGTCTAGCCTCCTGTGGGAGGGAATTCCTTGTGAAGGTAAGCATGTTTTGTAAAGTTGCTCACAGAAAACAAGCACAAAAAGGTATGCTGATAAAACCAGTAGTCGTGTATGTCAGCTATATCATGAAGTCACTTGGTGGCCATGGGCAAACCACGCTTTCTGCTTAGCTCTTCCATTCTGAAGTAGGTTTAACAGTCTCCTTATCTTTCTCCTGGGGATAAGGCATGGACTTTCTGTCTCAATCAAGGCAAAAAATGTCAGCTGTTGTATTGTTGTGGGAGAATGCTCTGAGCATCCTCAGAATTCTTCCCTTAATTCTAAGAACAAGAGGATAAAGTGAGGAGGGGCATAGCAGACTACCAACCACTCTGTGGAGCCAAATCTGATAGACTGCATAATGTAACCCAGAGGTGTAAAACTCATTTTCTTCTTGGGCCTCATCAGCATTGTGGTTGCCCACAAAGGGCTGACTGTATCTGTAGGACTATATAAATGTATCTACTCTTTATCATATTAAATATAATCCTCCTCATTCAATTATCACTTTCTGACTCTTTGCTGCTTGGAATGCTGGGATCAGAAGTCCCACTGGGCGGATTCCCAGCATCCTTGCAGAGCATTATGGGTGACTGAGTAAGCGCCTGCATATTGTATACTGCACAGTAGCAGGCAACACTGCAAGGGCCACATGAAATGGCCTGGCAGGCCGGATTCGGCCCATGGGCCTTGAGTTTGACACATGTGGTGGTAATCATTCATTTCTCTAGGTGGGATTAACCACCTCTTTCTTCCTCACACCTTTACAATGGTTGATCCCACCCTGGATGACCACACAATGAGGGGTAGCCAATCCTATTAGGCTTTAAGCATGGGTGTCTGGATTCCAGAGGTATGTGCCTGCTTCCACCACATCCCCCTGATTCCCTTTTCTATCTGTTCTTTCTGAATGCCTTAGAACAGAAGGAAGGACTCTGAAAATGCAGAGCATGTGTGTAGGCTCAAAATATTCACCCACAGTCCTATTACAGATGAGCTGCAGAGGGAGGTGCAGAAAGGGGGGAGAGAGAGAGCATATAGTAGAGAATGGTAGCTGCAAGGTCAGTGGAACAGTGAATCTACAGTGGGGTCTTGACTTGAGAACTTAATCCGTATTGGAAGGCGGTTCTCAAGTCAAAAAGTTCTCAGGTCAAATCTGCATTTCCCATAGGAATGCATTGAAAACCACTTGATCCGTATCTGCTCTTTTCCGTCCATAGAAACTAATGGGAAGCTGCTATTCCGCCTTTGACCACTAGAGGGGGATATTTTGTGTCTTTTTTTCTTAGGTCAAGAAAGGTTCAGGGAAGGCAGGGAAAATACAGTCCAGGCAGTCCAGTACCAGGCAGTCTGAAGACTGTCTCCCAATCCACTCTCTAAACGCTGGGAGGAGTGAGGAAGCAGACAGGCACCCTTTTCACTGGCCAACAGTTAACTGAAAGTTCAAATTTTGCACTTTCCCTGCCTCCCACGTGGTTTTTTTCAGTTCTTAACTCAAACCAGTAGTCTTATTAACTCATGCAACAAGGAAAAAGTTCTCACATTTTTCAGTACAGTGCATTTTTACAGAAATAAGCAAAAAGCCACTACAGGCAATTTGTGCCCCAATTTTCTACTATTGCTGCCCCTTTATCCGACTTAACTCGGAAAAGGACCCCTCGAGAAATTAGTTGGGGTCCAGCTCAGGAGGGAGCCTTCCAGACATTAAAGTCAATCATCTGTGAAATACCCACCCAGTTTGCTCCGGATTTTAAACTCCCCTTTACTTTATTTACAGACGCCTCTGACAGAGGTTTGGGAGCTGTGCTAGCCCAAGTAAGGGGTGGAGTTGAATACCCAGTGTTATACTTAAGTAGGAAACTATCTCCCCGAGAACAAAAATATGCGGTGATTGAGAAGGAGGCTCTAGCCATAAAATGGGCCACCCATGCCCTGCGTTATTACCTTCAGGGGTCTCACTTTACCCTGGTAACGGACCACACTTCCTTGCAGTGGCTTGCATGCATAAAAGAAACGAATCTACGACCTACCCGGTGGTACTTAGCCCTACAACCTTTTGCGTTTAACATCAAATATCGCAAAGGGGCCGAGCATGCTAACGTAGATTATTTCTCTTGGCAGGGGCCATGGGCCAAGAGTGAAGAGGAGAGGATGACCCTCTTGGAGGGGGGGATATGTGAGACCCGGAGTGTCATCCTCCTTTCAGAAGGAAAAGGAGACCCAAACGTAGACTACAACTCCCTGTGTCGCAGTCAGGCATCAGGGAACAGACACCTGGGAATTGTAACGGGGTTTGGAGAGACTCTCAGTGGCCACTCAGACAGGACTAGAAAAGGCGGGAACAAGGGTGAAGGAGCAACCGTTGCTAGAGGCGGGACATGGGGATATAAAAGGGGACCGAGACAACATACCGGGTGGCTGGGAGCTGATATGGGTCGAGGATCCCTGTACAGGGAGGTGCAAGAAAGTGAGAGTGCCTCGGGAAGAGGCTGATTACAGGAGAAGAAGGGGATTGCCTCCCAAGCCATCTTATTCGGGGGAATCCGAGGCCAGAGAGGGGCGGAGATGCCTGAGAGAGGAGAAGGAAGCAGTGGAAAGGGAAGAACATGAAAGACGAGCATGGCGTCTGGAGGAGGCTCGCCAGAGGAGGTATTTGCAGGACCTTGGGACCCCTATGCAGAGCAAACCGACCCCTTTGACCATGAGGGGGGAGATGAGGAGAGATTACCCCTGATTGAGGTGGACAGTGATAATAAGGAACAGGGTGAGACCAACCCTTTCACCAAAGGACCCTGGTATGATCCAAGTTATAATCCCTTTCTACAAGATTTATGGACACCCTCGTTTGACCCGTTGGCGACAAGAGAAAAGAACATGGACAAGTTTAATGTTGATACTTCTTTATTTGATGTTCCAATAAATCCCAGTTCTGTTTTTCAAAAAACTGAGCATCCTATGTTTGTGTCTAATCAGTCTGAGGTTACATTTGAAACAGCCCACTAAAAAATTAGTAGCTTGCATTGAGGGGGAAAGTTTAGAAGTTTTCCTTTTTACAGCACCAGAATGGATCAAATCAGGATATGCATCCTGATGTATATTATACAGCTACATTTATGAAGAAACAAGACTTAATGCAATTCCATCTCATGAGTACTGAAGTAGATTGTCATGAATTGTGCAAACTTTAATGACTATTCAAACCAGATTTTGTTGGTGTAAGTTATCAGAGTTTTGTCCCAGTCCAGGCAGTCCAGTTGAATGACATAGACAAAGACAGCTTCTTCCTTCACCAAGTGTATTTACAATATATACAGAACTTCAGCAGTACAAACCAGCATGACATTCATAGAAGAGATCTGTACATCTTCTCCACATGTCCACACAGTTATACACATGCACATTTTCATGCAGCCAATCAGTGTGGACATTGCATCATCCCAGACTGCATGATTCAGCATTTTGCACACCTGTCAAGTATGGCTGCTGATTACCATAGGCCTTGTTCTGCCTCAATGTGAAATTATCCTTGACAGATTTGAAAAAAAAAATATCAAGCCAGACTTCGAGGGAAAAATCAGTAGTATATAAAGGGAGACCATGGCTCCTGTACCTTTAAGAGATGTGGAATGTGTAGCCCTCCATATGCTGTTGCATTGCAGCATGCATCAGCTCCTGCCAGTATCGTGGTGAGAGTGAAGATCGGAATTGCAGTCAAGTGACACCTAGAGGACCACACCTTCCTCACTCTGCTTCAATGGCTAAATAGAAAAGGGAGCTTCAATAGATGTAGCTGTTCCCACCTTTATGTGATTAGCGGAACCTGACAAAATGCTCTCTTCTTTGCACCTTCTCAAGGTATCGTAGGCATCAGCCGAAATCCTATTCATGTGCCTTTGTACAGTGTAAGCTAACTCTGGTAAAACTGATATTAAATTGATTCAATGCTTCCTGTTCCTGCATTTGAAATTCCAAGGCTCCCTAAGGCTCTCTTTTGCCTGGTGGATGTTATTGAGAGCCTCTGGATGAGGGGAGCCTTTAATTGCCAAAAGTCACTGTAATTGCCACCAAACTGGGACAGCTGCAGACAATCCAGTGAAGACCATTGTTGGTTAAAGCCCCCTCCCCCATCCTGAGGTTCCCAAAGTCTTCCCAAGGGCAAAAGCAAGCCCTAGTAGACCTGAAAACCTTGAACTAGGGTGGAATGGGTGTGGTGATAGGAAGCATTTTATTAATTTAAAATACATTTAACAGTGTGAACTGATGACATCTCACCTTGAACCGTCCAAAGTTATGTGAACAGGATTTTGGCCATTGGTTTCTTTCTTCATCAGGTCCAGTCATTCCCTTACTTACCCATTCCATAAAGGTCTCTTTTAATGTGCTATGCTAAAGCTAATGCTCTAAAAGTATGAGGTTCTGTGGAAAAGGAAGGACAAAAGGAAATCTACAAGGAATCAATAAAATATTGTCTATGAGTATGAAATACAAGTCAACACACAATTCTAAAGAGCTCTGGGTGAAGAAGAAAGGGGAGATGGCGGTCAATACCATCAATAAATATTTATCCTCATGAATATTACTGAGGTGTTATAGCTCCATCTACAGACCAAAATTTCCTCTACAAGGTAAATGACATAGAAAAATAAATTCATTTCTAATATAAATATAACTGTCACTACTGGAATTACAGGTAGGTTCATATAATCATTATTGAGAAAAGGATTCAATTTCATTCATTAATGTTTTTTTATTTGTGAAGGATCCCCATTGTCCTATCCTTTTAAGGTAAGAAGAGATGTGGTCTTTTTTAAAGAATCCCAGTAGCTCATCAATAGCTTAAAATGTATTTTCTCAAATTAGAAAACCAAGGCAAACCTGACAAGTGTTCTCTCAGGCATGTGCCATGTGCCACCCAGTTAGAACTTTTCTTTTTTTTTTTTTTTCTTTTCCCGCAAGGGCAACCTTATCTAATCCTTGTTATGTGTTTGACCTATATTCACCAGAGGTCTCCTGAAACATTTGCCACTGTATTTGTGCTGTAAAAGGGTGCCTTAAATTAATGTATTCCCTTGCTCACATTTTTGTTTTACTGGTCACGAAATATTCTCCGAGAGTTCAAAAGAAATAGTGAAAACCATGTAAAGCATCATGAAATCATGAAAAACATAAAACAAATGCACACATTAGGGGGAAAAAATCTGAATATAAACAGAAACAAAAATGCAACTTTAAAAGCAAAATTGATAATCTGGGAACACATAAGGCCTTCATACAGTGCCCCCCAAAATGATAGGGAGTATAGTGCCAGACAAGATTCACTGTGGAGGCCATTGTATAAATATGGTGGCAACAAAAAAATCCCTCTTCCTAGTGGCCACCCAACTCATCTTGCTTGGCAGGAGAACCTGAAAAAGGCCTCCTTAAGATCACCTCATGACAAAGTTGGGAAACCCTTAGTCCTCTCTACCTCGGTGCCTCCCCTGCTCTCAGTCCCCAGGCTTGAACTGAACTTCCTGTGGAATCTTTCTTTCAAAGTAGTAGCAAGGTTCTGCTGTGACTATTTTGCTACTACAGCATGTACGCCATTGTTTATTTTATTTATTCCATGAAACTTTTGCAGCTCACATTTCCTTTTGAATTCTGTCTTGTGCTTTCAAGATGCTTCCATCTTATGGTAACTCTATAGATGAATGGTTTCCCAAAGGTTATTATTAAATATCCCTGCTGAGATCTTGCAGATTCAGGATCACTGCTTCCTTTAATGAGTCAGTTCATGTTGTAATACATCTTCTTCTTTTCTAACCTCCTTCAGCTTTTCTAAGCATTGCCATTTCCGATGGTACCTGTCTTTCCACAATATGCCCAAAATACAATAGTCATTGTAGCTTTTAATGATGAGTACAGTCTTTATTTGATATGGAAACCATGTATTTGCTTTTTGGGGAGTCCATGGAATCTGTAAAACTCTCCACATTTCAAATGATCCATACACACATACACCTCAGAATTATTCATTGTTCAATTTTTGCATCTGTACATAGTAATCAGAGACACTGTAACCTGAGCCATCTTGACTTTGGACATTAGTGAGACATCTTTACTCTTATTAATTTCCCCTCTTTTCCTTTATGGTGGCCTTACAAATCTCAGTCTCCTTTTGATTTCTTCATTACAGGCTTCATTTTGGTTAATAGGTAGAAAACAGAATTCACTCTTCTCTGACATCTTTAACAATTAGAAAACATTATGTTTCTCCATATTGTGTCCTAACTGTAGCTTCTTGAGCTCAGATACTGTGGTACATCCTGGCCTTTTATAATGATCCCTGAGTTGTCCTCATCCACCTACATATTTGAAGGTTATACTATAATCTGTAAAGCACAAATTGGTTTTCTTCTGAAATTCTCTGTTCCATTCACTAGCCAGCATATATTTGCAACATGCTTCCAAGTGCTTCTTTTTTCTAAATGCAGCTTGAATACCTGGCATTGTTCACTACATACACAGTAAAAGTCTGCTACAAAATCTTGAGCATCACTTTTGCTTTCATAGGAAATTAAGCCAATGTCTACGAGTACTTGTAATGTTTGACATTTCATTTCTGTTGGATTGAAATATATCTTGAACAGAGGGTTATTGTTTTCTTTTCTATATTTGTCACGATATTCTTTTTAAGATTTTGATAGATTTGGTCTCTGTAACTTGAAATAACTCTATTGGCATTCCATCTGTTCCTGGTGCTTTATTTTTTTCTAAAATTCCAGGTCCTTTCTAAAAAAAATCTTTGAAAAAAACCCTGCTTCCTTTATTTCTCTTGTGTGTACTGCTTTTCTCTTCTCTTTATTAGATGTTCCAGTGTTGATCTTTGCACTCTGTTTGGATGTGTGATCAATTTCTTTCGGGGTATTTGCAAATAGCTTTCAGTTTTTCATCCTTAGCACCAGTAGCTCAAGCACAGCTTTGAATGTTGATTATCTTTATAGACTTTCCATGAAATGTAATTGATATTCAGTCGGACTTTGCATTATATTCTAACTGCTCATGCCACATCCCACCTCGCTATAAAAGTCATTTGTCAGTTTGTCAATTTCAAAATAAAATACCTTTTAATTATCTGGTCTAAAATGTCCTACTCTAATCTACTTTAATTCACTCACATCAAATATCATAATATTTAAATGTTCTATTTCTTGTTTTACAATTTCAAGACTACCTTCATCATATTTCTCACATTATATGTTCCAATTATATGTACAGATTTGGATTTCCTTTTTTTATCTGTGTACATCAGCAACTAAATTTCTTTTCACTTTAATCTGCCTCATTAAGTTTTGCTTTTCCCTAGTAGCTGATCAAGTGCCTTCTGAACTGGGAATCTCATTTTTCAGCACTACCTCTTGCTTCATTTTAGATGTGTCTCATCACAATGTTTCTAAGGTATGAGACATTCAGTATTGCCAAAAACTAGCTAAAGAGTTACTGCTGTTTCATGTAAGAATTCTTCCAGCACCAGCACCTGCTACTACTTCTTCTTCGCAGGAGCTGCCCTCCAGGAGTTTCTCCATCCTCATCACAACTGGAACTGTCAATTGCTGATACAACTGTTAATTCCTGAAGAGGGTGGATGCATTTAAGTCTGGTGTCCCAGCTTCGATCATTTTGCTTTGGGTGATTGTGCAAGGAATCCAGATTCTTAATGGAGTCCAGACTTCTAACAGCATTGCCTTCAACTTTCTTCATATACTCAGACCCCTCACCACATTACGGTGTATATCCCAGAGACTGACAATTCCTTTACCAAATCAAAACAGACCTTTTTTTTAGTTTCACAACTGAAAATGCAATTAAATGCCTAGCTGTGCCAGCACAGAAATGCAATTTTAAAAAGAAAACAAAGCAACACAAGAGGCAGAGGCAGTGTGAGAATTAAGCACCTTTCTGTGCTAAAGTAAATCAAGAAGAGTTCCCACAAAATCCCCATTGATTCAATGGCCCTACCATAGTGCAACTTACTATGCTATGTATTTGGCTCTGGAATACACAGAGAGAGGGGGGGGGGAGTATATGCTCCCTGTTCTGGGCTCAGCCCTTTGGCCAGCTGAAATTTCCTAAAATAATGATTCATTTCATCTTTCCTGAGGATAGTGAGGAAAACGAAACTGAGGAAATTAAACATCTAGAGGTTTAATTTACAACCATTTGTACTGATAGGCTTTTCAGTCAATGGTGACAACAATGTTATGCAGGTAGCCAAATGATTAAAGAATTTTGAGTGCAGTATTTTCCCCACTCTTTATGTTTCCATTCTTAAATGACATCACCAGCTACATAAAGACCCATACACTATATAAATATTAACTAGATAAAACAGTATAATTGAATATATTAAGTAACAATAAAGTATCTTTCTTTCTCAAACAACAACGCAGAGCTGTTAAGCCCATTACAATGATTGGAGGAGGAGGAGGAGCAAGAGGCCATCTCCATAGGTTTAGAATCCTGCTCAGTGGTCAATCTCGGGTTTGCTAACTAATTAATGAGAGGCAGTGGCTGAAGTTCTGTTTATGCTGGCATAATGTAAAGTTATACTTGCATAAGAGTATCTGGAGTTATACCCTGGCAGTTAGCACTGCACAATTTGATTCCGCAACTAGTTGAATGGTTTGCATCTCATGGCTGCCGTATGATATACAGAGAGAAATGCTTTGCGAACAGCAGTTGGACCTTGCCATGATTTTTTTTACTGTCTCCACAGCTTTACGTGTTGCACTGAACAAAGCGGTAGAACTGTAGGGTTGGGGTCAAGATTGCATGGTAAAGCCAGGATGGTCACTCCTTGATTCACAACTGGCTCAAACACAAAACAAAAATGTGTTATCACTCCTTACAGAAAAACCGCCAAACAATTTGTGTTTTCTAGTGTAAGGTTTTGTGAATTAGGGCCCACTACTTCAGATGCATCTGGTGGGCTGCAATTCATTAAAGTCTATGCCAAGTAGAATTTGTTGGCCTTAAAGGAGTCACAAGACCCAGACAGAGACAGCTAGTCATCTGAAGTATAGGAAATGATGTCTTTCTCTTCTCCCCTTAACTAAAATTGGCCATACTGTGTTTATTAACAAGCTAAAATTTAGAAAACAAATCTACCAATTAAAACTTTCAACTACTACTAGGGTGCAACTACTGAGCAAAAAAGGTGCAAATTAACCTGCGTGAAGTCTCAACTGGGAAGCTGGGTTTCCACAGGTAAATTCACGTTAACTGATCATGTAGGGAAAGGGAAGAAATTGACAAACAACCTTGATTGCAGCTTGCTAATGTAGCTCTCCTGTAGCCCTTCTGATTTGTAAGAAGCACAGATAGAGGAGAACTACCTTAATAAGCTGTAAACAAGGACCAAGTGACAATTTCCACTTCCCATTCTTTTTTTCCCCTGGCTTTCAGCGCCCTAGTGTAATAGCATCAACATCAGGCCTTTTTTTAAAAAGAGAGAAAGAAATGGAATTATTTGCAAAGTTCCCAATGTTTTAACACTGCCCCCTCAGCTGTCACACCACTGTGACAATCACCATCACCCTTGCACACACTTTTCTACATTGGTTCAAGCTATCATGCTGCCAGAACTGATGCAAATGCATCTGTTGTCAAAAAAAGGAGAAGCCTAATAGTGGAGAAAAAAGTATGGATTGTGGGCCATAGTTATGAACCTCACAATGTGCTGAGGGACCTCACAATGTGCTGAGGGACACCAGGGCTGGCCTGGACTTATCTGCATTGACTTTTATGTCATGTGATCAATGGGGGGAAAGTGTGAATCAGATTGTCCTTATTCTGTAGCATTTCCTGTACTGAATGTTGTACTTTAGTACTAGTAACGAGGAAAACCTTGAGTTTAGAAACATATACACTTGGTGATTCACAGATCTGCAAATATATTATCTATAGCCCTATTTAGCTTGTTTTTATAGACTCTGTTAAGAGAGCCTCTTGAAGCGGAATGGAAAAGATAATCCACAGCTGAGCAGCAGTGCTCAAATATGCAGAGGGCAAGGAGAAGTTTAAAAATAAATTGAAACTTGCATTACTCTCCTCTGACTGTGATGGTTAGGTAGAGCAAGAGATCTTCACTAAAAATTACATTTTAAATTCCAAATAAATGTATAAAAGCTACAGAGCTGCTCAAGGCTCACCCTGTCACTAGGGAGAGTGAAACAGCTGCTTCAAGCAGCAAACTTTGGGGGTCATAAAAGAAAAACAAATTGTAAGCTATTCAATTTACTGTTAAATTAAACGTGGTGGCGCTGATAGGATAGGGACATGGTGGCACTGTGGATTAAACCACAAAGCCTCTGGGCTGCAAGGTCAAAAAAACCAGCAGTTCGAATCCACGCAATGGAGTGAGCTCCCATTGCTTGTCCCAGCTCCTGCCAACCTAGCAGTTTGAAAGCATGTAAAAATGTGAGTAGGTAAATAGATACCACCATGGTGGGAAGGTAACAGTGTTCCGCGTGTAGTCATGTGACCACAGAAACTGTCTTCGGACAAACACTGGCTCTACGACTTGGAAATGGGGATGAGCACCGCCCCCTAGAGTCAGACACGACTGGACAATTTGTCAAGGGGAACCTTTACCTTTACCTAAATTAAACACTAGGGAAAGGATGTGTGGATGTGAGTTCACACCCAAATGGAGTTATGAGTTGTTATTTGAGGTAGCAACCCTGTGACATATTAGTGCATTGTGACATTAAAAGGAGGATAGAGAAACCTCCTATTGTATTCTTCTTTTCTTTTTTATGTATACTTTCCTAACTGATGCAGCTCAATTCCAATGCCATGCTGACTTGATGCATGTCTCTTTCAATATGCCACTTACTTTATTTAACAACAACAAAAAGAAAAAAGTCACTGTGACCCGCTGAACAACAACCATGAGAAAATGTAGGGAAGTGGGCTAGTTGACTCCACAAGGCAGCACAGCCCCAGCAGAGCCATGGCTGAGGAGAAAGATGGGGAAAGGGGGGATACCCCCCTTCCATCTCCCCAACTTTCACCTCAACATTTTCTCCTCACACCTCCACTGATGTTGCAGCTGCCTCCTTACTCGTGAGTAAAGCAGGTACATTTACACAAAAGCAAACTGGGTAAACTTACCCACACTTGAGCAAACAGGATAAACCTGGATAAAGTAGTGATCCAAAGACTTGTGTGGACCCTTCACACAGGAGAATAAATATCTCCAGTGGAAGGATTGGTCAAGTGAAAGACAAAATAGATCATACCGAAGATAAGAGCTGTTCAAGCACAAATCGGACTGCACCAAATTTCCCTGTTCAGACTGGTCCTTAGGCAAGAAAGATTCAGGTTCAAAGGGACTCAACTGTGGAGCTAACTGGGAAATTTCTAGGTCACTCACTGTCTCTCATTTTCACCTATTGCACAGTGTGCTTGCTTTTCCTGAACATCAAATCATCAGAAGATGGCAAGCTGAACCTGAGACCGATGTAGTTTGCCTTATATCGTCCACAGAGTGGGAATGTAAATCCTCTCCTATTTTGCTTTCAAAGAGGAGAATAAAAAAAAATTACAACGAAACACCTTTTTCACCCTGCTGGGTGATTTGCACTTTTTTTTTTTAGATGTTGGGATATTTGGGAGGAAATTCTACAGAAATGAAAGGAGCACCTGAAATGAAAGAAATGCTAAATGATTTTTTGGTATATGATGGCAGCCGGTTAAGTTACCCTGTTATACCTTTTTTACTAACAAAGAGAATTATTCTAAGAATAAAAAGAATGCCATTCTTTCACTACTAGGTAACCAACACCAGACACCTCCAATACATTCATATGTGTTAGCTAATGGGATAGGTTTCCAAGTCAGTTAATATACCGAGCAGCAGAATCTCTGTTTTTACAAATTATTTGTTGGCTAGGTGTTGGGCATAGAAAATTAAAAGTCCTACACACTGTAATTCCGTACATGTGTACTTGGAGATAAGACTTTCTGAGTTGAATAGGATTTACTCCCATGACGTTGTTGTTCTTGTTGTGTGCCATCAAGTCACCTACAGCTCATGGTAACCCTGCGAATCAGTGTTCTTAATAGCCTTGCTCAGCTCTTGCAAACTCATGGTCATGACTTCCTTTATGAATTCAAATCACCTCATCCTCCTTTTTTTCAGCCTTCAACTTTTCCCAACATTGTTGTCTTTTCCAGCGAATCTTGTCTTTTCATGCTCTGATATACTGTACAGCATAAGAATGCAGTTTTAGTCTTTTGGAAAAGCTATTAAGTGACCTCTTGTTGTTGTTGTTGTTTAGTCGTTTAGTCGTGTCCGACTCTTCGTGACCCCATGGACCAGAGCACGCCAGGCCCTCCTGTCTTCTACTGCCTCCCGGAGTTGTGTCAGGTTCATGTTGGTTGCTTCGCAGACACTGTCCAGCCATCTCATCCTTGGTCGTCCCCTTCTCCTCTTGCCATCACACCTTCCTAACATCAAGGTTTTTTCCAAGGACTCTTTTCTTCTCATGAGATGGCCAAAGTACTGGAGCCTCAGCTTCAGGATCTGTCCTTCAAGTGAGCATTCAGGGTTGATTTCCTTTAGAACTGATAGGTTTGTTCTCCTTGCAGTCCAGGGGATTCTCAAGAGCCTCCTCCAGCACCACAATTCAAAGGCATCAATTCTTCGGCAGTCTGCTTTCTTTATGGTCCAGCTCTCACTTCCATACATCACGACAGGAAAAACCATAGCTTTGACTATTCGGACTTTTGTTGGCAAGGTGATGTCTCTACTTTTCAAGATGCTGTCAAGATTTGTCATCACTTTCCTCCCAAGAAGAAGGCGCCTTTTAATTTCAGGGCTGCTGTCTCCATCTGAAGTAATCATGGAGCCCAGGAAGATAAAATTTGACACTGCCTCCATATCTTCCCCTTCTATTTCCCAGGAGGTGATGGGACCAGTGGCCATGATCTTAGTTTTTTTGATGTTGAGTTTCAGACCGTTTTTTGCACTCTCCTCTTTCACTCTCATTACAAGGTTCTTTAATTCCTCCTCACTTTCTGCCATCAGAGTGGTATCATCTGCATATCGGAGGTTGTTGATATTTCTTCCGGCAATCTTAATTCCGGCTTGGGTTTCTTCCAGTCCAGCCTTCCGCATGATGTATTCTGCATATAAGTTAAATAAGCTGGGGGACAATATACAGCCTTGCCGTACTCCTTTCCCAATTTTGAACCACTCAGTTGTTCCATGACCAGTTCTAACTGTTGCTTCCTGTCCCACATATAGGTTTCTCAGGAGACAGATAAAGTGGTCAGGCACTCCCATTTCTTTAAGAACTTGCCATAGTTTGCTGTGGTCCACACAGTCAAAGGCTTTCGCATAGTCAATGAAGCAGAAGTAGATATTTTTCTGGAACTCTCTGGCTTTCTCCATAATCCAGCGCAAGTTAGCAATTTGGTCTCGAGTTCCTCTGCCTCTTCGGAATCCAGCTTGTACTTCTGGGAGTTCTCGGTCCACATACTGCTGAAGCCTACCTTGGAGGATTTTGAGCATAACCTTGCTAGCGTGCGAAATGAGTGCAATTGTACGGTAGCTGGAGCATTCTTTGGCACTGCCTTTCTTTGGGATTGGGATGTAGACTGATCTTTTCCAATCCTCTGGCCACTGTTGAGTTTTCCAAACTTGCTGGCATATTGAATGTAGCACCTTAACAGCATCATCTTTCAAGATTTTAAATAGTTCAACTGGAATGCCATCACCTCCACTGGCCTTGTTGTTAGCCAGGCTTTCTAAGGCCCACTTGACTTCGCTCTCCAGGATGTCTGGCTCAAGGTCAGCAACTACATTGTCTGGGTTGTCCAGGATATCCAAATCTTTCTGATATAATTCCTCTGTGTATTCTTGCCACCTCTTCTTGACGTCTTCTGCTTCTGTTAGGTCCCTCCCATTTTTTTCTTTTATCATGTTCATCTTTGCGCAAAATGTTCCTCTAATATGTCCAATTTTCCTGAACAGATCTCTGGTCTTTCCTTTTCTGTTATCTTCCTCATTAAGTGACCTCTTAATGAGGGTAAAAGAGGAGAGCACAAAAATTGGTCTGAAACTCAACATCAAAAAAACATAGATCATGGCCACTGGTCCCATCACCTCCTGGGAAATAGAAGGGGAAGATATGGAGGCAGTGACAGATTTTACTTTCTTGATCACTGCAGATGATGACAGCAGCCATGAAATTAAGACCCCTGTTTCTTGGGAGGAAAGCAATGACAAGCCTAGACAGCATCTTAAAAAGCAGAGACATCACCGAATAGTTTTTCCAATAGTGATGTATGGAAGTGAGAGCTTGGACCACAAAGAAGGCTGACCACTGAAGAATTGATGTTTTTGAACTGTGGTGCTGGAGGAGGCTCTTGAGAGTCCCCTGGACCGCAAAGAGAACAAACCTATCCATTCTGAAGGAAATCAACTCTAAGTGCTCACTGGAAGGACAGATCGTGAAGCTGAGGCTCCAATACTTTGGCCATCTCATGAGAAGAGAAGACTCCCTGGAAAAGATCCTGATGTTAGGAAAGTGTGAGGGCAAGAGGAGAAGGGGATGACAGAGGACCAGATGGTTGGACTGTATCATTGAAGCCACCAACATGAATTTGACCCAACTCAGGGAGGCAGTGGAAGACAGGAGGGCCTGGCGTGCTCTGGTCCATAGGGTCACAAAGAGCCAGAGACAACTTAACAACCAAACAACAACTAAGGACGTAGCTGCTCTCCTAGATGTGACCAAAGAGAGAGGCTGCAGCTCAGCAACACATCTCTTCTTTTGCAAGAAAAAGGTCCCAGATCCTATAACTGGCATCTTCAAGCAGGGCAAAGAGAACCTGAGAACCTGAACTCAGTCACTGCAGATCAGCGTTCCTTAATATGGCATCTATCATACTTAGACTTAGCCTATCTTAGACTACCATTTTAATTGTCCTGATCCCTGTCCATGCTGGTTGAAGTAATTATAGTCCAAAACATTTGGACAGCACCAGGTTGTGCAGATAATACTGAGAGACAGGGAGTTATTGTTTAACCCAGAATAAGGTAGATTCCTGTTGTCTTCTAGTTGATCATTCTGTTTCCCAGAGTGGCCAGGCCAGCCTGATGCTTTCAGGGAGACATCAGACTGCTCTCCCACCCACAAGTGTTATTAGAGCCCTCCTAGCCATCTTACTGCCATCAGCAAAGAACAGAAGGTACTGCCAAGCGCACTTTGGCAGTGCGCAGCTCCATTGCTCTCCTCCCAGGATATTGCCAGACTTGAGTAGTCTCACAAATGTGACCTGGGAGAGAGGGAGAAGGAGTGCCCTATTTCAGGAACAATCCCGCTCCCATCGACCTCCTTCAAGGCTTGCATAGGAAGAAGGAGAGTGTGGGTGCCTTGCTCGCTCGTGTCACAATGCTTGCTCACTGTGATACAGTTGGTTTTGGAGTTGGGGGGGTTGCATCAGCACCAACCCCCACCCCATTGGAAGTGACATGAGATTGTTTCATAGTAATCTCGGAAATGGTTGCATATAGTGACATTTGATTTAATAATATTTTTTTTTTCAAAAAAGGAGGGAAAAATAAATAGTGATTAAATAAACGGAAAGGGGAAAGGGCTCTAGTAGGGGTGGGTGGGTAGAAGTGTGTCACGCAATATGTAACGCCCTGGGATCGGTGATTGGTCACTGGCCGATCCTTATTGATAAGCCTGAGCTCTTTCGGAGCGATTGAGTACACCTTTCAAATAGGGGCCTGGAGATATTCCTTAACGACGTCCAGGGGGGCCTGCTTTTGGAGCTGGATAGGATGGTTGGTGGGCATGGGATTTAGCATAACTAGTCCCTTTGCTATAGCAGGTAGTGCAGATGGAGCAGGTTTTGGTGAGTCCCCTTGCAATTACAGGTAACGTATAGCTCATCTAACCTCCCAACATTGCAGATTATATTACAGTTCATAGGGGAGAAGATGCACTGGGGCCACACCTAGACTGACGGTCATCAAGGGGAAGGTGGCTCGAGGTCTGGGGGTGGCCAAATTTCAGCCAACTGGGCTCTCACTGTCTTCAGGACTGCGAGACCTCAGGGCTAGGGACTCACCCATTTGTTTGGTAAGGGGTCTGGTGAGACCCCCTATGCAATACCTAATTCCGCACTACTGCAGGACCCGCCCCCTGACTATAATGGCTATTTAATAAAGTGTAGCCCATGTTTATTCCATAATACTTGTCTTGCCTCTGGCAGGGCCACCCCTAAACGACATTCAAATTAGAAGGCAACTGACTTTGAACCATAGGCTATATTCCTCCATTATAGTGAGTAGCAACAATAAGTGGACAAAGTATCCATTTGTATCTAAGCCCCTTTTAAAGTTACCTTAGCCAGTGGACATCACAGTGAAGTCCATATATTAATCACAGTTTGAATACATGGATCATCTGTGAAGAGCAACTTTCTTTTGGCTGTTCAGACTCTGTCAATCACAGTGACTCTCCACCAAAAAAGATCAGGAGACGTGCCACTTCCCTTACTCAAGCCACAAGATACCCAACTACCAAACAATGTTGTTGGATGCCCCTAAGTCCCTTGCATGGATTCAAAGAGTGTGGCTCTACCAGCCAAACATCTCCCATTTTATTTGTGAAGGCTTTCACAGCTGGGGTCTAATGGTAGTTGTGGGTTTTTGGGGCTCTTTGGCCATGTTCTGAAGGTTGTTCTTCCTAATGTTTCGCCAGTCTCTGTGGCCGGCATCTTCAGAGGACAGCACTCTGTGCTCTGGTGTAGTATGCTTGGGAGTGGACAAAATCTCCCATTTTGCTCTGAAAACCTAACATGAGACATTTTGTTTGATTCATCTTCCTTAACCTGGCAGAGAAACTTTTATTTCCTCTGAGCTGATTGACCTGGTACAAAACGTCCGTAATTAGCGGTGATGTTGCTTGAGTTTTCTTATGTTGAGGAATACAGTTTAGCCTTGCATTGTTCATGTACCTTTTTCTCCCCTTTTACTGTAAAGCAAGCCAAACCTCCAGGGAATTGTATCTTTTGTGCTCGTGGCATCAAAGGCTCGAATCTCTCTTTGTGAATTGAGGCTTACAGTGCCTTAGGCTACTGCCTTGATTTGTACAGCTCGGGTCCTGATGGCATTCCACAATATTTAATGTAATAAGATTGGCATTGTTATAGGGGAGATGTCTGATAGATGAGATGCTGTACTCTGTTGTCCTAGCAAAACGCTGCCATCTTGAGACTGTAGTCTGTGGCATCCCAGCCTGTCTGTACTGTAATATAACAAGGATTTTGTGCTACTAACAAAGCCTGGGCTAGTGATTTGCTGGGCTGCCCTAATGTCACAGTGCAGCAAATAAACACAAGGCCTCTGGCTTCTGTTGGCTGAGCTTCTCCGATCCTAGAGAGAAGGAAGGCAGACAGAAAGGCCTAGGTTTTTGAAGAGGCATGGGTCTTAAAAAGGCATAATCATAAATAGGAAATAGAGAGTTTTCAAAAAGAAAGATGTGGTCAGCTCAGAGGAATGAAGGCAAGAAAAAATAAGGTCTTCCCATGAAAGAGAATGGAAATTGGAGAGAAGATAGGACAGCCCAGAGCTGACAGGAATTCTGGAAATTGTAGCCTCTGAAAAAGTAATTTTCCCAAGCCGTAGAACAACAACAAAGGAGCAGCATCTTGATTGGGAACTACAAAATTGAAGCTACATTCACATGTTGATTTGAAACACTTGGCCTAAGTCTTCCCCTACCCAGTATTCTTCCCGTTATTTAGATTACAACAGTTATCCAATGTGACCACTGTCCATGCTGACTGGAGCTGGTGGGAGTTGTAGTCCACAATGCCTGAAAATTACTGAGTCAGGAATAGCTCCTTAAGCTTATTCTTACATTTTCCTCCTAAGTGCCTAATAATTCTGTCTGGTTCGTGCCCGTTTCAAGCTTGCGTGCCAAGTAGGCTTTTAAAGGTAATTCTTTCCAGGCTTCACTACAGAATGGATGCCTTTAAAAAGAAGAAGAAGAAGAAGAGGCATATGTATTAATGAAACATTTAAAATATGTTCACAAGCGATGTCATGTCACATTTGCTTTGCGCTAAGACCTGAATTGCTACACTGGTTTTTGATGTGGTACAACTCAATGCAGTGTGGCAGATACGGCAGAGAGTGCCTTCACTGCCAGAAGATTATACACGTGTCCTGAAAAACACAGCTTTCAAAGAGCTCTCATGGGGACATAAGAGTAAATAGCAAATTGGATTATGCTCTTGCCACAAGACAACTGCTGAGTATCTTTGTACCACCAGCAAACTGCCTCTAATAGAAAGGGTTTGTGACCTGCCACGCATGCAAAATTAGAAGGATAGCTTTGATTTTTAACCAGGATTGTGGAAATAACTGAAAGCACATTCAGTGGTGCCTGTAGAAATCACAGAATGATAAGGTGTCCATACTGGAAAAATACAGGGTGGGCTTGAAACTTAACACATTTCTCCAGCTTTTCCAGGAGTTTTCTTTTTGAGAAGGAGGGGGAGCTTTTCTTCTGAAAGAGCACTCCCTGCAATGTAAGAAACAGAGGAACATGTCTCTAAATTAGCTTTACAATTTGCTTTAAGAAAAATCTGGCAATTGGCTGGGGACATGTGGGAAACTGTCAGGACTCAGGGAATTTCCTGTTCTTTTTAGCTACTCTTGAAATTCCTCCTCACCTGAGGAGGAATTCCCAAATTCCTTTTGGATTTTCTTTTAAAGACAAAACTTGGAAGCAAAGAGTTACAGATAATTAGTTACTTGTAATTCATTCAATTTTTTTTCAGTTATGAATATATAAAGGTATATTACAATTGTAACTTTATGAAGGATTACCTCACCCCTTTTGCAGTTTAACCATACCTATTAGTCACTTTTATAATTATGCAGCTGTGGCCTCATAGAGGACAAATATTACCTGGTTCAAATGTTATTTTGTGCTCCATTGTTGGTGTTGTGGCAATGTAGATGTTGGAGGGAGCAAAGTGGGTTTTCTATTCTGATGGTTTTAAAAGCAGCTAAAAGTAAGGGCTCTACACTCACTTTTGGAGCAGGCTGGTGTGGGTAAATAGTGTCACGGGGCCAGGTGGAGGCATAATACCCTTGCATTCAAATGGCATATTGGATCTCAAGTGGCCCTATTAATAAATGAGCCACTTCAGGATATTGGCAAATTGAGTGCTTCCTCTACTCCTCAATGGAGGGGCAGGGGAACTGATTTTTTTTAAATGACTTTGGTAGACTATTCCTGAGGTGCTGCATCACTTTTAAAAAGGGGGGAAATCTTTTCTTTGGTTTATCTGAAGGGCTAATCAAGAAACTGCCCACAGTCAAATCTAGGGAGTGAGTTTTTTTAATGCAGTTAAAATAGTAGAACGCTATTTGTACAGCTGGAACTATAGGTAAAGGTAAAGGTTCCCCTTGACAATTTTTGTCCAGTCGTGTTCGACTCTAGGGGGCAGTGCTCATCCCCGTTTCCAAGCCATAGAGCCAGTGTTTTGTCCGAAGACAATCTTCCATGGTCACATGGCCAGTGCAACTTAGACACGGAACATTGTTACCTTCCCACCGAGGTGGTCCCTATTTATCTACTCGCATTTGCATGCTTTCGAACCGCTATAAATGCATCTAATCAATTTCTTAGTTTCTTAAAGTAGCATTGCAGTCTCTTTTAAACTATTCTTTCATGGCAACTCTGAAACAGATTCAAACGTATCTGAATACAGTAGTGCTTCAACTTACAAACTTAATTGGTTCCAGAACTTCAGTTGTAACTCAAAATGGTTGTAAGTCAAAGCACCATTTTGCATTGTAATGCACTGTGCAATTAATCCATTCTGGCCAAAGAAAAAAATCCATTCTGGCCGAAGAAAAAAAGACCCATCTGAAACATGATTAATCTGTTCCGGCTGAAGGCGGGGGGGGGGGGGGAGAGAGAAAAACAAGCAAAGCATGCAAGACCCATTGGAAATGCAAAAAAGCAAATCAAAAAGCAAGTGAAGCATGCAAGACCCATCGGAAATGCAAAAAAAGTAAAGCCATTAGAAATACAAAAAAAAAGCAAAGCAGAAAGCAAGTGAAGTGTGCAAGACGCATCGGAAATGCAAAAAAAGCAAAGCAAAAACCAAGGAAACCCCTCAAGACCCATCAGAAATTGGGGGGGGGAATCCAAAAAGTAAACAAACCCGCCAAGACCCATCAGAAATGGAAAAAAATACCAAAAAACAAACACTCCAAGACCCATCAGAGCACAGAAAGATAATCCCACCACCCAGCTGAAAACCACACTGCAAAACCCACCCAGAACAGTTTTTAAAAAGCAGACAGCAGCGCCTTATCTTACCAGGCAGTCCGAAGCCTCCTCCGATCACACACTCTCTAACCATTGGGATGAAAAAGCTACAAAGAAGCAGCCTCTTCACCTACCAATGGTTAGTAATTTGAATTTCCTGCCTTTTTCTGTTTGTAACTGGAAGCTCCAGCCGCAAGTCGAAGCAAATTTTGCGGCCTTAGCTGGTCGTAACTCAAAACGGTTGTAAGTCAGGACGTTCGGAAGTCAAGGCATCACTGTACATTTCTCCAGTGAAAAGTTTGACCATGCTCATTCAACTTGTTGGAAAACAATGCTTTCTTGAAAAAAAATGAAAAGGTGGACGTGTTTTGGATAAATTTCCCATGGTGAGGTTGAGGGAACTTTTCCTTACCTTAGTTATGAGGTGGCTGAGCAGTGAGGCCCTGCTTCTGACTTCCCAAACTTCAGGTAACTCCAGGTGAAGATGCCAGCCCTTTTTCAGATCAAGAATTTTGATCATCCAAGAATGCTGAGGTGGAATGAAGATATGCCATACCATTGTATGCTCAAAAATAAAATAAAATAAAATAACCAAATTGAATTATAAAGGACCCTGAAAATGAGACAGAAAAATGGCAACCACTTTTACAGAGAAATAAAACTACTAGGAAATTGGAGGGCCAGTGATAACCCCATTTTTTCCCCAGAGCTGGACACAACATGCCCTCCTTTTCTGTTACAGGACGTGCAAAGGCTTTGCAGGCATTTGCAGCAGAGGCAAAGTGTACCTTCAGACATATAACATTTCGAAAGCCTGGGGAAATAGTTAAACAATACAGTTGAACCAAATGCTCAGCCATGATTTCTCAGAAACGTTCTCTCTTTTTTCTCAAAAAAGAGAAAAAGATAGCTCTGCTGATTTATTTCTAAAACTTCTGCATGATATTAAGGTGGTTGTTAGCCCACCACAACCACAGTCAGAGTGCCCTGTAATTACAGTAGGTACAGGGCAAGGTGGACAAAGCAAAATTGTGGCTGGGCTCCCAGCACACTTGCTGTTACTGCAACTTGCAGTGGCACTGCGAAGGAAGGAAGGATGGAAGGAAGGGAGGAAAACTTTGCAAAAAGATTTTTAAAAAATTAAAACACAGAGTTATTCTACAACCACAGTTAATGGTTTTAGTATTACCACTGAGAATTTTTTTAACCCCTGTACCTCATTAGTGAAATCTTCCCCCTCATTTCTTTTCCCACAAATATAATACAGAATTTCAAAGGGCTGTTTATGTAAAGATATAAATTGGATACATATTGAAGAATCTGAATTACTTTACAACACTCTTATTAACTTCATGCTCACTAAGTAACTATATGATGACATGATGGTAGTCATGGCATATATTTTGGGGAAGCACAGCAAACAGGATTCTACAAGCAAAATCAAAAGATATGGGTGCCCCAAACAAGAAAATATAATGTATTCTCAAAGGTTTTCATGGCCAGGATCCGATGGTTGTTATAGGTCTTTCAGGCTGTTTGGCCGTGTTCCAAAGGTTTTTCTTCCTAACGTTTTGCCAGTCTCTGTGGCCACCATCTTCAGAGGACAGCAGTTAGAACTCAGTGTTCTGAAAGCTGATCCCACAGCTACAAATACTCAACTATCCCACACTACACCAGGACACAGACAGAGTTCTAACTCCTGTCCTCTGAAGGTGGCAGCCACAGAACTGGTGAAACATCAGGAAGAACAACCTTCAGAACATGGCCAAACAACCCGAAAGACCTACAACAATCACAAGAAAATATAACTTTGAAACTGGACCTCAGATCAGCCCCGAATATGGCACAGATGTAGCAGAAAGTCTGCTATGTGCTAAATTTGGGGACATTTGGCAAAGGGTTTTGATTTTCTTAAAAAAAAATAATAATTCCCCCCACCCATAAAGACACAAGTGACCATTTCAACAGCTAATAGAAAAGAGAGGAAAAAATTAGATAAGACAAGCTTTGCATACCTGGGGGGGATACTTTATTTTAATTTCTTTTTCTTCATCCCCAGGAATTTGGCCATTCCTGACTTTAATTCAGACCCTTTAATTACTGCTTTTTAACCCTTAAAACCTCTGAAATAGGTCCCTTTAAAAAAAACTTCTGAGAAGTCCAAAGCATTCTGGCCAATAGAGGGTTTGTGTATGTGAAAGAACTGTCTGTGGACGCTGTGGAATGTGAGACACAGAGCATAGCATTCTGGCCAATAACCATGTGTCTGGAGTCAGCCCACAGGTCAGGCATCTGTCACTTTTAAACCTGCCATGGCCTTTAGTGTTGTAACAATCCTGTTTCCCTAAAGAGACAGTGATCATGGTCAGGGAGTCCCTCAGGGTGCAAAACTACCACCTTTATTTCCTGAGGTAGGTCCTTTAGGCCCAAGAAGTGTGTAATAAGCCCCATAGAGAAGCCTGAACCTTAAACGTAACCTTGATTGCTTCCAGAGCAATAAAATATATGCTCTGTGTTTCCTTAGAATACACACTAGCCTTGTAAAGAAGGACAGTAGGACCTCTATTTACAGTAGCCACTATTAACCTTTCATCGACACTGGATTTAGTTATAGTCCTGCTGTGTCAAGAGACTAGTCCTCTGTTGAAGTTTTGTGTTTGTTTTATTAAGAAAATAAAGTTTCATTAGGATACAGTTGTAGCTTAGTTTAAAGCATAAGCATTAGACATTCTCAGACTGTTACAATGTTTAAATAAACTTACCATTTCTAAGTAAAATAATAAAAAGCTAAGTCTAGGTAACCATCTTGATTACTACATAGTAGCATCTAGAGACTGGGTTATTTCCCCCCCCCTCTTTTCTAAAAGAAAAACAAACCTCTGTGTCTCACATTCCACAGCTTTCACAGACAGTTCTTTCACATACACAAACCCTCTGATTTTACTTTTTTTTTTTCCTGGACCTCCTTCTTCATTACACTTTCAAGCTGGCAACCAATTAAGTCCAAGTAGGTGTAACTCAGATCGCCGCCCAAAGTTGCAGGCCCCAGGTGGCTTATCCAGTTTAGTGGTCTGATGTTTCTTCTCCTTCTGGGCCTCTTCTGGACTGCTTGACCTTGCTTCCTTATCTGTGTGCCGGGCAAACAACTGTGCACAACAACCTCTTTTAAATTCATCTTACACAGAACCTAACAGACTCCATTTTAGCATAGCTACAATTCCCAGTTTCCTTCCATTTCCTTACAAGTGTTAAAGAAAGCATTTGACTCCTTCCTGGCCACAAATTCTTAGCTCCTGCAGGATCATCCCCAAACCACTGTCCAATCATTGGTTCCATCTCTACCTATAGACAAGGCAGAAATCATGCATCCCCCAGCACATGACTTTGCAGTGGTGCAAAACACTAAGATAAGTCACAGATGTTGATGGATTCACATGATTTTTCTGCAGGATCGTTCCTCAGATCATTGTCCAGTCATACTACCCAGTTGTTCCCATAGGTTACACCACAGAAATAATGGGGGGGCCCAATGTCTGGCTTTCCAATGGTGTTAAAAACATGGATCCAACATGTGGCACACCAGACCCCCTAAAGGGCCACCTGGCACTCTGTCAGAGAGTCCAAGAGGCCACCAACCTACCGCCTTTGTGCTGGGGCAAGTCCCAGGACTTCAGCAGTGTGTAGCGTAAGCCCTTTAAACAAGTCTGACCTAAAAAGAACACTTTTCACTTAACCAATACTTTGCAAGTACAGACACATGGGCTTTGTGATTCCTTAGAACTCACTAAAGCTCAGTTAGGTAGGACTCTTAAAAGATAGCTAGTTTGTGGCCCTTTCCACCTCCTGGATTTAGCCAGACCCTGCTGTTCAAGAGATCAGTCCTTTTGTAGAATTTTTATAATTAATTTTTATTAGAAAAAGAGTTTCATTAGAATCAGTTTATACTGCACAAGCTTTAGCATCAATAACATATTCAAAGATCATTGCAGCTAAATAAAATAACTATTTCCCATTTAAAATAATAAAAATACTAAGCTAACTAAGGTGGACTATAGTGGGCTCCTTCTTTCTCCTTACTTACATCAGCTCGAATCCAGATTAGAACAACACTCGATTTTCCATTCAGCATTCAGATCCAGATTCTTTTATTATAACCCATTGTCCATTTTTCTGCACTCTAACTCCTCCCTTCTTCTTGACAATTCTGGCTGTTAACCAATTAGCCTTGAGAGGCTGTACCACCTTCCTCCTTTCCTTATTGCTACGAGAGTCCAGGTCTTGTTTACCTCTTCTCCTACTAGCTCGGAATGTTGAGCCATGGGCCTCTCAATTTGGCCTTCATCTCAGACCAGCCTGTAGCAGTGTTTGGAAAAACACTCTCATGGCACTTATAAAAACACATTCCAATGTCTCTCAAATCATCTTCACACAGAACCATCTTACATTTCTCTGACTACATTTCCCATCATCATGACAAATCCTCATTGAGCCACATTTTTAGTACAGGATCATGTCAAACTATTATCCATTCTTAGGGCCCATCTGTGCCCATAGAGTGCACCACAGAAATCATTGCTCCCTCAGTGCATTGCTTTGCAACAGTGCAAGAACATGGATCTGATGCATAGATCCTCATGGATCCACATGATATTGATGTAGGATCATCCTCAAACCACTGTCCAGCCATAGACCCTATTTGTGCCCATTGAGTACAAGACAGAAATCATGGGTCTCTGAGTGGATGGCTTTTCAATGGTGCAAAAACTCTGATCCAAGGCACAGACAATAGGACCGGGGGTTGGGGACCTCTGATTTAGAATATTCACATTTCCATTATAAGCGCCTGATATGATAGACTCAGGTTACTCTTTTTTGCTCAAGGGAGAATTCAGGCATGACTTGATTGAGCAGCCATTTGTCTGCTTATCTGGCTGTCTTTAGTTTCTCAACCAACACTAGATTTCAAAGGACTTGAATGTTGACCCTGTCTTTCTTCACTACGTTCCTTTCACATAGTATGCATGATTTTAACCTTGCTTTCCAGTGACATTCTTTGCTAACTCCAACTTCTTCCTCTCTTTTTTATTTCAAAAAGCAAAGAGACATATTTTGGAAAATATGTACACAACATATTTCCCACTTTTTGGGAAATATGTGTGTGTGTATATATATATATATACACACACACACATACACATGCTCTCTCGCTCTGTCTCTCTCTCTCTGTCTCTCTCTCTCTGAAAAGAAGGAGATAAGTAAATTATAGACTGAATATATAAGATTTATAAACAGTAAAGACAATGGGCACAAACAATGATATTTAAGTACCAGATTATATTCAAAAGAAATGATCAACTATGTTCAATGATCAACTGTGTGCCTAGAAAACTATGTGCCTAGAAAACCATGTAAGAGACCATCTCAGGTCAGAAAATTAATTGATGACACATAATTATTATTACAGAGTTCCAAGCTAATGGACAGTTCCACAGGAATCCAAGCTGGACTTTTGTTTGCAGGGAGAGAATAGGCCTGTAGATACACATGTGAAATTAACACCTTTGTCTCAACTGAAATGGCAACCTCCAAATTGTCTTTGTAGGCGTTTGCATCCCAGAATAATGGGTATTAATTCTGGCCCAATTTTTTTTAACTACTTGTGTCTTTCCTTATTCCAAGTTCGTTTGGAACTGTTGTAATTAAAAACTTGGCTCTTTAGGCAGGCCTTACCTCCTGCCAATACTTGATTTTACTTTTCTTGGGTTTTGTTGTTTATCCTCCCATCTTGATCATATTATTATTGTAGATTTTAATTGTTGTTTTTATCGGTTTTGTACAATATATTGTGAGCTGCCCAGAGTAGACCCCTGTCTAAAAGGGCGGGATAAAAATCCAATAATAAATAAATAAATAAAAATAAACTCAAAGACTGTTCTTGCTTGATTTTTTTTCATGACCTAATAAAGGTATTATTCAAGTCATAACTTTCTTTCTGTGGATAGGTCACACAGCTCCTTTTGTCTCTTTGTATTCAAGCATTTAGCTACATATATTTACTGCATATTCAAATAGTAACTATTCAGGTACATACATTTATTCTAACTGCTAGAATATTCCAACCTATAATATATAAGAACTATGTAAAATACAGAAGGCTGATCCTTTGCAAATGTAAATTAAAAAAAACACATTTCATTCAATTGAATGTTTCTCTAATACTTTTCACAAAATGGGAGTCCACAACTACGTAACTTAAAGGACTTAGAACTCAAGCATAAGGAACATCCTACACTCAATGTAACTAGGAAGAAGTGATATCTTAGCATAGAAGAATGAGTTACTAAGTTTTAGATTATCACATAATCCCAGGAAATTATCTGCATCTGTTTCTAGAATTTGTCATTTGGGATATATATATTGACTTTCAGGTGCTCTTTCAGACAGAAGTCCTGA
Source organism: Pogona vitticeps (assembly GCF_051106095.1). Lineage (NCBI taxonomy): Eukaryota > Metazoa > Chordata > Lepidosauria > Squamata > Agamidae > Pogona > Pogona vitticeps. The sequence continues at coordinate 215,795,508 of NC_135784.1, read as the reverse complement.
TTTTTATTTTAAAAAGAAGCAAAGAAAAGTGTGATGATCTACAAGAATCCCACTCTGAGATTCTTGTTTTCTCTCTCTGGTGTTTTAATTGGCTGGCACCCAGTGTGCTGAATTGGGAACTGAGAAAATGTCATTTGAGGGTAGTTTGAGTAGCTGAGAAACTTGGATGGGCAAGGTTCTTTGGTTCCTGATCATCCCAAATTTGAACACATCAGATTATATTTATTTGCATCAGTCAAAGGATATATGGACGGCCACTTTTTTTTATCCATGGGCTAGTTCATAATTTCAGAGTTCAAGAATTTTTACAATAACATCATCACTCTGTGTCATAGCTGTACTGTATATTGGAGCATCTATATTCTGCAATCATAGTCTTATACAAGCAGGAATGGCTGGACAGCTTTTGAGGACCCAGCATCCTAGAAGCATCCAACTGAACCCTACTACTCACCTCTCTTTGTTGGCTTGAACTTACTGAGCCAATTGGGCAAATAGGTAGGAAGCCACCATTTTTGATTCTCATAATGGCCCAGAGACATTCCTCATTGGGACATTGTGAGAATGTCAGAAGAGCAGATGGCCTGAAGATTGCAATGGTAGTGGTACCTGGTTCAGAGTCTGTGCCACAGCCACCACCAGGCTTAGGGCTATACAAGGATGTTGGAAAACACTGGCAAGCGCTTTGCTGGAGATGTCTGCACATCTGACAGAACCTTAATTATAGTTGCCAGACAGCAGTGACTTGCACACATGCATTTGATTAGACTGCTATCTATAATGAAAGGGCTTAGCGTTTATTTCTGGTACCTAGAGCACCCATCACCCTCACATAAATACTAAATATGCATGCACATTGCCTAAAGCAAATATGTAATTAACATTTCTGGACATTGCTGGCATGCTAAGCACACTGAAAAATGCTTCTATCATTTGATTTGCATAAATAGCAGTAAATATGGTTGTTTTCAAATTTCATCGGCATTCCTTTTTAAAATATCCTTGCAACCATTTCACCAAGCACCTCAGGTTTTTTTCTAAACCAGGTGAAATTTTAATTATGCCAGCAAAGCACTGACATATCTGGAAGCAGATGAGGTCAGTTGGAAAACCTGCATCTGGAATGTACCAGTTTAGACAAGCAATTTGGAGCTGATATGATGGGATTTTCCTCCTCACGGAAAGAAAACACAACATACAATTCCTTTCTGCAAAGAGCACTAACTCTTTCTTGTAAGGAAGAAAGGTGAAGCTCAGTTCTCACTTCCATGGCGTTCTAGATTTCTCTATGCAGGAATGTTGCTCTTATTGATCCATGAGAGAGCATTAAAGCATGGGACCCTCCACCTGCTATCTGACTCCCCAAACCAGGCTTAGGAACTGCTGTTTGTGAGAACTAGGTCCATATCTTCCGAGAATAGACTGGTGATGACATAGTTGCACATCTGTTTAAAAAAATAGAATGAATACATTGTATAGCAGTTGTACAACCCCTTCAAAACCTGTTCTATACACAACTCATGCATTTTATTTCCAGCCAGTATTTCAAGTCACTCCCAGAGTTGTGTGAATGTTCCAGATTGTGGTTGTGGGCTTTTCGGGCTCTTTGGCCGTGTTCTGAAGGTTGTTCTTCCTTACGTTTTGCCACTCTCTGTGGCCGGCATCTTTAGAGGACTGGAGTAGGAACTCCATCCATGCTCTGTTGCTGTTTGTTGGATAGTTGAGTATTTATAGCTGTGGGAAGAACTTTTGTTGTTTTCAGGAGATAGGGTGATCAGTGTGTTTTTGTTGTGATAAGGGAGAAGAGATTATCTGTACTTCAGTATTTTGAAATAGAATTTCATGTCCAGCTTGTTTTAGGGCATGTTCAGCTACTGCTGATTTTTCTGGTTGTTTTGGTCTGCAGTGTCTCTCATGTTCTTTGATTCTGGTGTGAATGCTGCGTTTTGTGGTTCCAATATATACCTGGACAACACCAGCAGTCATTATGTTAGACTGCACAGGGAAACCATTGAAATCCATAAACATCAACAGAACTTCAAAAAAAAAAAGAAGGCCTAAAACTAAACAAGGCCTGGCTTCCGATACTGAATAATACAGCCTGCAAAAGGTCAATGAACTCTACCCAGACACAAGGACCAGGGATCATTGCACAAAAAAAGACCAGCTAACGACACCCATCAATCACAGTGACAGATAATCTCTCCCCCCCCCCTTATCACAACAAAAACACGCTGATCTCCTGAAAAGGACAAAAGCTGTTCCCACAGGTTTAAATACTCAACTATCCAACAAACAGCAACAGAGCATAGACGGCGTTCCTACTCCAGTCCTCTGAAGATGCCGGCCACAGAGACTGGTGAAACGTCAGGAAGAACAACCTTCAGAACACCGCCAAAGAGCCCGAAAAACCCACAACAACCATCAGATCCCGGCCGTGAAAGTCTTCGAGAATATATTCCAGATTCCTTGGGAAAGAACAGAAGGAAGTCCACTACTGGGACCTAGGATCAGGAATTACGTTTTCAGATATCTCTCATTGCTAAGACTGCTTCCCTGTGTACATATTGACATGTGTGGAGGTAGTACATATCAAACCATGAGGAAAAACAGACTATATATATTTCTTAATGAATCCATTTAGCAGTACACTGCATTTGATCTATGTCACTATGTCCTAAAAAAGCAGAGAGACATTTTCTAATTGGATGGAAGGAAAATAGTGAAACTTTGTTGTGAAAAAGAAGTTGAGTGTAAGTATAGAAACTACTTACTGTATTTGTTGACTAGAGGACACTATGGTACAATAATAACAATAACAATAACAATAACAATAACAATAACAATCATCATCATTATCATCTATGGGGCAGCAGGAAGAGGCTTGGAGGAGACTACCAATACTGAATCTCCCTCCATTTCAGGACAGTACATTGTGTCTACATCCTAATGCACAACGGGTCCCTTTTGCATTCGCATCTTTGAAAATCCTCATAAAAAGTCATTTATGCTCAGGGCTACAGCAGTGACAGAGAAACCACTGAGGGAAGAACTGTTCTGTAATGTCCTTTTCTGTTCTTCACTTTGAAAAAAAGAGGGGGGAAACATCCTTGAAACGTTTGGGTACCACCTGTTATTTAGCAAATAAACACTGCCCTCTGTTGGATAGAAGAGACTCATCTGGTAGTCTTCAGCAAATCTTCCCTCCAAAAAAGCACAATAGTTAAATATTAAACAAAGTGCATTTATAACAGGAACTAAATTGGCTTTAAGTGTCACATTGGCAAGGTAATCTTATTCTGTTTCAACCATATGTTTTATCAGAGAGGGAGAGTGTAAATAGATTGATAACAACGATGTGGTTTTATATAACTAGTCTAAATAATATAATACTGCATGTGCAATATTTATAAGGGCCAAAAAAGATTTGGGGCTAGAGACTGCTCTGAAAAGCAAGACCACACAGGAAGTCAGAGAAGACTCTGAAGCATCTTACTAAATGGCATCCATTCTCATTCCATTTACTATGTCATTTGGAATACTTTAGGAAATACTTTGCACTTGACATTCCCTGCAAGGAAGGGTGTTGCAGTTGCTTCCCACAGCATAGTTTGGAATGTCTGGGAAAGATATGATGCAAACATGGGTAAATGTCATATATGGGCTACCATGAGCATTATAACAAAATACTGTCTGCATCTACTCATTTCAATGGAACTAGCAGTCACTGTCAGATTCCACTTTTGTCAGTGGATCTAACAATTAAGGGCACATTTTTGCTTTTTGCTTTATGTGTGTACATGTGTGTTATACCTAAGGGGATACAAAACACAAAAGGACTGTTCTTTTGACAATGTCGTAGTTTTGCTTATTCATCTTATGCATAATGTTCCAGAAATGGAACTCCACCAATATTTTACTAATATGTACATTTATTGTCACTGAAATAATTACTGAGTTGCAAAAAGGCTACTGTATGAATAATTAAAAATTAATCACTGGACAGCCATATTATGACTATGACAAATATGTTTTCAAAGCAAGCATATGACAAAGGAATACTCAGAGACCTGGTGTGGGTGCAAATTCTCACAGTGTATACCCATGGATAGCAAAACAAGATTTGCCACTACATAATTATGACAGCAATATTCATGCATCAACTTCTATCCTGCTTGTTCTTCAAAAAGTACACTTGAATTAGCTCGTAATATTGACATCACACAGTAAATAAAACCTATCCAACATAATGTGGCAAAAATTCACTATCAAATTATAGCAGTCACATTTATACAGGCATCAGCAAGACAATAATGAAGTCTCCACATGAAACTAGATGGTGATGGGATGCATATTCCCTACAACTAAGCTATTTTCTCCCATCACAGGTATCCTGAGAAATATATGCTTTAGCCATCAGACATGCAGATTAAGCCCATGTTTACCTTCCAGTGACCACTCACAAAACAAACTCTGCTAAGTGCAAGATATATAAGTTAGAAATTGGTATCTTTCATGAATCAAAGGAGACCCTCCGGAGAGAAAAATAAGGTAAATATATCTAGACTAGTTAGAAGCGAACACAACTTGATGTCTTATAGGACAGACTTGTTCCGGCTGTATATCTGGAAGGATAATGTGTTGGCTTGGCAAACTTCCTTAGTGAGTGTTCTTCAAAGAGTGGAAGAATCTACTACTGGTAGCTGCCTGTCATAGTTCACCTGGCAGTGGTGCCTGAAGCAGGCTTTGCAGACCATGTAAGGAAGAACATGTGATACAAGTTGGAGTAGCCCATGAAGGTGCCCTAGGAAAATTATCTTGGCGCTTACTGCAATTTCTCTGAGAAGGAGCTCTTATGAACACCTACAGGAAACAGTGAAATGTAAGGGTGCAAGAAGATAGCCTGTCCATTGAAGATATTCTTGTGAGGTATAAACAGTGCCACATAAAAGATAGGAACAGCTTTTCTGAAAGCTGAAAATGTCAGCAAGGTCGTTCAGCTCAGAAGCACTAGCATAATTGTAGTCATGAATAAATGAACAGAAGTCACTGGCTTGATAACCTAATTGTCTTAGATTATGTAGTGATTGGCTTTTATTCAGATACCTTCCTGATATAGGTGACACTGTTTTTATCAAAATGCCATTACTCACTTATGTATAAAGAAGAGTAAATGAGCAAATATCACATATAAGAGATTCAACAATCTGATTCTTTGCATTTTACACTGGAACAAATTACATAAAATGGAGCTTTCTTCCCAATAAGTGCACACAGGTTAAGAATGTAGGCCCGTATCCTATTTCACCACTTGCAAAATGTTGCTGTAGCATAATTAGAGGGTCTGTTTTCTTGTGTAACAGCAGAACTCCAATGGGTAGGACTTTTCACTAGGGGAAGCTCAATAGCACTTTGGCCATAGGACAATGCCTTCTATCAAGTCAGATTCTTGATCTAGCTGTCGCAGGGCTGTCAAAACCAGTACTGTTAGCTTTAGGCCTCCAGGCTTTTAGATAGGATTATTTCCAGACTTTAGATGGAGAGCCCTGTTATACAGATAATGTCCCATTCAAATATTAATCAGGTCTGACCACTTTGTTTCCAAAATCAGAAGAGACAGAGTGTATTCAAGGTTATATAGTGATATACATAACACAAGCTCATATTGTTAGATACTTTTTAACTGGTAAAAAAACCCTCAAGGTTTGCAGAAGCATAAAAAGCCTTTAGAGGAGGGGGGGAAGGAAGAAAATATTTCTGAATATGATACATAGCACTTTACACTGATGCCTTCAGCTTTATTACAGTCTTTTGGGAGAAAGAGCAACACTGGATGTTAAATAAACATAAGCACTTCACTGAGCAGGCTTTTGGAGTAAAAAAAGGTAGAAGGAAACCAAGTAAAGCAGCCATGCACATTCGTGGTGCATAGCATATAAATTAGAAATAATGACAATTTACTATATACCTAGTCTTCTGATGATATTGACATGAAATGGCTATAAAACTGTCATTTATTTTATTACAGGCTAAAAAAACCCACAGAAAACAAACTACAGGAAACGTGCACAAGTGACACAGTGTCATTTGCAAGAAACAATACAGGGGAAGATTGGGGCACACTGCAGTTCATAGCAGCACTTGAACATTTTCTTTTTGGACTACTTCCTTCCATATCATAGAAGAGAATCGTCGTAGGGCTGGAAGGAACCTTGGAGGTCTTCTAGTCCAACCCCTGCCCAAGACAGGACACCTCATACCATCCCGGACAGATGGCTGTCCAATCTTTTCTTGAAAACCTCCAGTGATGGGGCACCCACAGCATCAGGAAGTAAGCTCTTCCACTGCTTAATGGTTCTCACCATCAGGAAATTCCTCCTTGTTTCCAGGTTGGATCTCCCTCTGACAACTTTCCACCCATTGGTTCTTGTCCTATCCTCAGGTGCAATGGAGACTAAATTGATGCCCTCTTCCCTGTGGCAACCCTTCAGATATTGGAAGACTGCTATCTTGTCTCCCCTCAGTCTTCTCTTCTTGAAGCTAAACATGCCTAGTTCTTTGAGTCGTTCTTCATAGGATTTAGCCTCCAGTCCCCTTATCATCTTTGTTGCTCTTCTCTACACCCCTTCCAGAGCTCAGCATCTTTTTTGTATTGTGGTGACCAGAACTGGGCACAGCACTCCAAGTGTGACCTCACCAGCAAAGTATAGAGTGGTACTATCACTCCCCAAGATCTTGATGCTACCCCCCTGTTGAGGCAGCCTAGGACTGTGTTGGCTTTCTTGGCAGCTGAAGCACACTGCTGACTCATCCTTAGGTGGTGGTCCACCAGGACACCTAAATCCCCCTCACAGGCACTACTGTTGAGCCAGGTATCACCGATCCTGTACTGTGCATCTTGTTTCTCCTGCCCAATGTTCAAGTCTGTCTAGGTCCTTCTGCATGTTGAGTCTATCTTCCAAAGTATTAGCAATTCCCCCCAGCTTTGTGTCATCAGCAAATTTGGTGAGTGCTCCAATCCCCTCATCCAGGTCATTTATGCAGATGTTGACGAGCACTGGGAACAGAACAGAACCTTGAGTGACTCCAATGTACACTTCCCTCCACATAGATGTGGAGGACCACACATTGAGTGTGGTTGGTCAGCCAGCTGCAAATCCATTTGCGCTGTCTGTCCCACTTTGTTCTATCTTACACAGAAGTAGGTTGTGGGCTACCTTATCAAATGCCTTACTGAAGTCCATGTATGCTATATCCACTGTGTTTCCTTGGTCCACTAATTTAGTTACTTTATCAAAGAAGGCAAGAAGATTTGTTTAGCATGACAAACAAATCTTATTAACAAACCCATGCTGGCTTCTAGTAATCACCTTGTTATTTTCTAGGTGCTCACAAATCTGTTATTCAACATGTTGGGTAAGGGATAATGGGAGTTGTAGTCCAAAAAATTAACTTTGGCAATTTTGCCTTTCGTGCTCTGTATCTGGGATTTCCATCAGTTTTTCTCATCAAAATGTACTCCTAGGTACTTGAAGGTCTGGACTTGTCCTATTTTATTTTCGCCTATAGTCCAGCTAAATTTGGGGGGATGCTTTCCAAAAATCATCACTTTAGATTTTGTGCAATCTATTTTTAGTTGCTCTAGGTGGCTAAACTCTTGGAGCTTATTTTTCCATCTTAAAGGTAGTAAACTTGTAACCCCAGCTTTAAAAGTCTTTTCAGGGAGGGTCATCTCTCAAATGCTGTATGGAATTGAGATCTGGGGTATGAATCAGAACAACCTACACCATCTTGAAGTAGAACAGAATAAAATTTTGAGGCACATCCTTGTGGCACCCCAGGGGATCCCTGCAGCTTTTCTTAGAACAGAGACAGGTATGGTGTCCATTAAAGCCAGGGCAACTCGAGCTATACTCTCTTACTATAAGAGGGTGATGGATATGTCCGAACACCATCTACCTAAACGTTGCATGGTAGAGCAATGGAAGAATGGCGGCTGGGCAACTTCAAACCCTGCTAAAATCTAAATCCCTCTCTACATACATTTTTGTTTTTTCTGGGGTTAAAAGAATGTTGAGGGACTGGCTCTACAAATTGGATGATGAGCAGGACTTAGCCTTAATCCACTCTTCAAATTTCTCTCACTGGTACCATCTGCTGAAAACAAACCACTCAAGGGTGCAATACTTACATACACTTACTTTTGCCTCCTTGAGAACTGCGTTCACAGAACTCCATTACCAAACCATGCCAACCGCTATCTTAGACGGCAGGTACATGAATGTTGCCGAGCATCTAAGGCTGTGTATTTGCAGAGCAGGTGAGATAGAGGATGTTGTCCACTATTTACTTAACTGTCAAAACCCCAGAGAAAAATTCCTGGGTAACATTTTGGCTGCTCTTCAGGAGGAAAGCCCTCAGGCTAAGGTGGTCAGGTTACTTTTGGATTGTGACCCATATATTACATTCCGAACAGCACTGTTTGCAAAAGCAGCCAGAAACATTCATGCCAATTTCCTGAGAGCCATCGCAATCAATTGTGCGGGAGACCCCCAGATATGAAGAGTCTCTTATTATTTTATATGTCTGTGATTTTATCATGATTTTTAAAATTATATTTGTATTTTAAACAATTGTGATGGCTTTTAGCTAATAGAATAAACTTAAACCTGAATCTTGCCTTTCTGATAAGTATAGATATATCAGTTTTATATGCACATTTATTGAGGTATAAGCCCCATTTAATTCAGTAAGATATATATGTGAATAAATAAGTCAAAGAGCAATGCAAAGACAAAAACATATTCAATTAATTCTTTGAAAAGGACATGGTAATTTCCTTATCATTGTTTGAAACTTCTTTCCAGAAATGTAAGATTCACCATAAGCCAAACAACAGCAATAGTAAGAAGAAGCTTCTAATAAATTCTGCATCCACTTCTCCACCATGGAACACTGAGTCCAACTTCCTGCCATAGTAAGAAATGCAGTAAGATGCATAGAGCTTCTCTTATCCATTACATTACAGTAGTACCTCAAATTTAATGAGTTCTGAGGGACATTACGTAAAGAAAGAAAATCGTAAATCGAAATGTGGATTGCCATAGGAACAGGAGTGGCACTATAAACCTCCAGGCACAATGCATCCTGGGGAAACTTTCTTCACAAATGGAAAAAAAATGGGAAAAAACGTAAACTGAGGCATTATTTTCAACAGATTTCTGTTCGTAAACTGAAAATTACATTGACAGAGGCATTTGTAAACCAAGGTACTACTGTATATAGGATTGCTTATGGTGTAGAGAAGAAAGGTTCCCCATTTTGTCTTCTGGCTAGTGAGTTGCAGCTGTTAATCTGAGGGTATATACTTCAAGATCAGAGTTTGTGGAATCTAGTTCTACTTCACCAACAGACTTTTTAAAGTGTATGTGTACTATGTGCCATCAAGCCACATCTGACTTATGTTAAGTTTTGTGAGATATTTCAGGAGTGGTTTAACCAACCCCATCACAAGTATCCCATAGCCGAGTGCTGATTTACACCTGAGTCTTCTGGGTCCTTGTCCATTACCCTCTACGTCACTCTAACAGAACTGCAATTTATAAAGAAATTATTCTTTCTTAACTATCTGAAGGATGCAGTAATAGGGCCTTCTGGACTTGCTTTGTTTTACTATTAATCTCAGAAGAAGCCTCTCCTAGCTAGCAGCCACTGTTTGACTTCATTGCTTTCTGTGCACTATTTGGAGGCAGCTCTGTACACAGCCTTCAGCTGCTTGCAAACCAAGCATTCCCACAATTGCAATGTTTGCCCAGAATCTTTAATTAAAAACAAACCCTATCAAATGTTGTCAGACTGTGGATGGGTTCACTTCAAAATAATTAAAAAGGGGATGCTTACCCTAACTGAGCAATAGCATGGTTGATTACACCAAGATTCAAACCTAGACTTTTAAGACCTCAGGGCCTTGGCCTGAGCAAGTGAATGAAATTCAATTTCTGTCTAACAGGTTCAAATTTATTTTTCTCTCATGTTCTTTCCTTTCCAAATAGAAAAATATTTGCAAATTTTGGGGAAGTTCTCATATAATCTGAAATGAACTGACATTCTCTATCCTTAGGTATCCTGCAAACAATTAAATAAGAACAAAAACAGGGAGGAGATTCCCAAGGTAAAATGATTTCACATGCTTTATCCCAAATATGTCCCTGTTGTGTTTGGGAGTGAAATCCCCTGATTAAATCATTTATATCATATCAAAGAACAAAAAACCAGCAGGGGAGGCTGAATAACTTTTTCAAAAAAAAAAAAAAAAACCTAAAGAGAAGTGCATGATTTGAGGTAAATAAAACCAGAGAATGAGGCCAGACATTGAACACAGGCAACTTTAATCTGCTGAGAAATTCAACAGTTTGAACAACAATCTCAAGCTATCCACTGCTTCATTGGCCATCTGTGACTTCTGCCAGACAGAGGTGGGAACATTTGAAATTCCAGATGTTTTGGACTGTTACTTCCACAATCACTTACCATTGTCCAGGTTTGATGGGACTAATGGGAGCTGAAAGCCAAATACTTGGAGACCTACATTTCCACATATGGGGACTCATGTTTGGGAACCAGTGCTGTAGATGATCTTGTCTGCTGCCTTTGGTGTTGCCAATATTCAGGTTGCCCTTTGCTATTTAAAGCTTGGCATTCTTTTTCCTGTTAGCAATGCAGGCTCAATGTTACACAACAATATTTGGCCATTTCCTGGCATTTTGTATTGTGGATACAGAAACAATGTCCCATATTCATACACGAAGAGGGGATTGGAAGAATTGAATATGTATGTATGCACATGTGCATACTATTTCATTCTTATGCTGTAGGATTGGGAGGATTTATATTGCCTACATTTGGGCATATTTTGTGACCCAGTCAGAATTCAAGGATTCACAAGTAGGATTAACATTATAGTTACAGTTAGGGGCAGCAGAAGAGTTTCTTGCACATTTTGTATTTGCTTTGCCCACTGAGAATTCAAATTCTCCCAATGGCACAGATCAGACCAGTTTACTGACAAAGCATCATTGAGCATGGAAGGTTCGGTCATTCCCTGTCATACAATTTTACATTGATTTAAACTTCATGAACAAAACAGTACTCTAGTGGCTAAATGTGGTAAATTTGTTGGGACAATTTTTGTCCCATTGATTGGTTGGTTGGTTGGTTGGTTGGTTGATTGATTGATTGATTGATTGAATGAATGAATGAATGAATGAATGAATGAATGAATGAATGAATGAATGAATGAATGAATGAATGTCAGGACTGAGAGAGAGAGAAAGAGAGAGAGAGACTAATTACCTGTACATGCCAAGTAGCTGCAACCCAAAAATACAGTTCATGACAGTTCAGGTGGCAATGTTATAACATACTTACCTTGGAGATCAAATTCTGTGTGGAATCTGCCACAGGACCTGACTCTGGGGGACTAAAATATCTCATCCTGGTACATTTCATACTGAAATCAGCTCTAGATGACACAAAGGACAGACTCCAACATGCAAGAACTTAGGCCCTTGTCACACGAGGAAAATGTTCTGTAGTTCTTCCATACTTTCCATTCCTCTGTTGTATTGGATTGCAGTCACATGATATATATACCGGTATGAACACCCCAAGCACTTTCAGCAGGAGCAGTCTATTTCCTCCTGTTTGCCAGTTTATTTTCTCTCTATCTTCAATGGTCCATTCATGCCCTCCATTTTAAAAAAAATAATAATTCAGTTTATCAATATATCAATACAAGTCTAAGGGGTTTTCTGTTTAGAGAAGTGTCCTCCATTGCACTGGTTGATCCTGCAAAAATGTATTATGCACAGTGGACACTGGACCACTGTATGTCATTGTATATACACTGGACACTGGAACACAGAAATCAAGCTGCACGGGTATCACCTATTTAAAAAACCCCAATTGTCAATTTACAGGGCCACGAATACAAAAAAGGCACACTCCCAGCAGTAAGGGTGGCAGGCTCTGCCTACACGTACAAATGTGCAGGCAGTTAGGATGAGGCATCTGTAAAACTTTTTTCTTTCTGTGCAGCCAATAATAATGATCACCCTCAACTAGATGTATTGTTAATATGGATTAGAAAAAAAAAATTCCCAGCTGTAATGTACTTTTAACAACATATTGATGTGCCAGACAGAACAGGAAAATAATAATAATAATATGTGAGTTGCAATAATGGTGGCAACCTTACAGCCTTCACCTCAGAAAAGAAGCAGGACAGGTAGGGAACACAGGCAAAACTGGTAAAGAATGCACTGATACAACAAGGATACAAAATAACACAAGCCTCTCAGGAAGTGGGAAATAAGCTGCAGTCACACTGCTAGCAGGGAAAATGTTTCAACAGTGCATCATGTGACCAGAAAAAAACACAACGATATAACTGCTGGATAGAGAACATTTCCCTCGTGTGTCCAGATCCTTAGTTGTACTTCAGCAAAGGGCTTGTGTATCTCACATCTCTGGGGTCCCTTTCTCTAACATGTCTTCGAAACTTAGTTTGCAAATTGCTGGATATCCTTTGTGTGTTCCAAAATAAAATTTGATTAAATACATAGATAACAATGCATCTCTCCTTGCCCGTTAACAGATTCTTATAAAAGCTGTCCAACCCCAGAGCTTGATCAAACATTTTAGACATGCTTAGTATTTCTTGTCAGCACTTATTATTTTGAGGATGCCATGCTGCTTCTCCTACCAGGTTTGGAGGTTGTCTTTATTGGCTACTTTATGTGAAGGAGAAGGCTTTTGAGCTTGTGTTGTCATAGTAACCTGTTCAAGGTAGGAAGCTTTATTGCATGTATGTATGGGGTATTTCTCTATCACTACCTTTGAGTAATAACTGGATCTCAAATGTTTCAGTTTATATTTTAATCTGTGATAAATCTCCAAGTATTTCAATATAAACAATATATATATAATATTTCACCCCAGTCTTAATAATCTATGTTAAAAAAATGTGAATTTAAGAGTGCAATTAATCTAAACTTCAGGATTTCTACTTTGTACTGACTGCCTCCTCTAGTGACCAAGATACACTGTGCCTTCAGCATGCTTAGAATCAGAAGTGTGTTTCTAGATCACAACTCTCAGGTTATCTCCAGGCAGCACTGCTACCCTTGAGAAACTGTGGGAGTTGTAGTCCAATCACACAAACATGCACACCACTACATAGACTCTTCTCCTTATGCAAGGGGTCACCTGTTCCAAGACAGAATTTTGACACCCTCTCCTGGAGGACCTTTGAGAGTAAAGAAGAATGTGAGTGGAATAGCTCAGAACTGAAGAAAGGGAACTAGAAGGATCAACACACACACAAAAAAGAGAAAAACAGGAGGCAGAGGAGAGGGTGAGCAGTTTGCAAGAGCAGAGCTGCCTCGGGGTGTTTTGCTGCCTGAGACAAAAGACAAGAGAGACAATTCTTGTTCCCTTCCTGATCCAAGTACATCAGTCAACAGGATTAGCAGAGGAATCTTATCTCAGAAATTGCAAAGAGAGTCACAGGCTCTATTGTACTGGGAGGTAGCAGGCTACACCATATTGTGCACACAGCTGTAGCCTCCTAACATATCATCATCACCTTTCTTCCTCTGCAGTATCCACCTCACTCCCTATAATGGCAATGCCAACCCTCTGCCAGTGAAAGGCACTGAACAGCCTCAATACAAAAATAATTTTTATATCAGATTATTTTTCCAACTGTTTTTTCTAATGTTAACTTCAGGTTCTTCTGGGAATGAAAAGGGAAAAAGTGTGATGTTTGCCAAAAGAAAACAAAAATGAAATTGTTGAGGTTAAAAAACATTACTTTCCAGCTTCTAATAGGGACTTGCCCACAAAGGAGAGCAGATACAAATGTAAATTATTTTAAAAGGACTTGCTACCATGTCTTCAAAGAGAGTTAAATTGTGTCATTATTAAACTCTGGGGGTGGGAAGGCTTCTCTAGAGAACCAGCTCTGTAGTTTTTCTCAAATTAAGTTTTGCCAAGTTAAACGCTTCGGCCTTGGTGTGATTATAGCAATAAAATGTCAGGAGTTTGGAGAATAAATTTAAGAGCGGGATAAACAGTGAAGCAAAATGTGAATAAAAATAGAAACAAGAAGAAGAAAGTCATGAAGTACAAATAAGCTTTAGAATAAATATTTTGCCATAAAGCCCCGTTTATCCATTTGGAGCTGAATAAAAGTTTATAGGCATTTATTTGTTTGCATTGTTTTTGAAGATGCAGTCAGGCAGCAAACCTGTATAAACTGATAAAATAGGTCCTGGGGTTTTGTGCGCAGTCAGAAAAGAAGACAAGTGTTTTCTTCAATTAATTGGCGAAGTCTGCTTCAGTACTGATTAGTTCTGCTACACAGTGGGGAATGAGGAAATCTGAAGGAGGACTGGTTACAAAGTACTAGAAAATGAAAATGAAGTGAGGCAGAAAATTTAAAGTGCTGTTGTTTTACTTACAAAAGTAAAATTCAACAACATTTTAAAAGCGGACCAATTTGCTTGCCAAGGCTTTGGCTTCAGTCATCATCTCCTCAGTAAACACACAGCATGGTCTCAAGATGTTTCCCAGCCTAATTTTCTCACCCTCTGGAAGATGCCTCCCTCCCTCAGCTCCTGCCCGAACTACTTGGTTCCACTGAGCAACCTCCCGGAGAGTCATGATTACCTCCAAAACTCATGGAGCCATTGGAGAGTCATTAGGGAAAACCCACAGAATTGATCTGTTGGAATTTGAGGAGGGGCACCCTCAAATTTCAGGGAGTGGAAAGGTTTCAAAGTCCAATCTTGGTACTTTTTCTCAGGTTACATCAATGGCATGAGGACCTGTCTGACAAACATCCATCTCTCCCTGCCCAGAAAACATACCAGAGCCACTCCTAGAAGTTGGGGAAGACATTGCCATTAGGATGAGCCACATCATCATCTCATGTTCTGCGGCCAAGGAGTTACATGTCATCTAAGAGATGAAGAAAGGGGCTGTACTAGAGCAGCTGTCACATCACCAATATAACATAAGGAGGGGCTTTCAGAATCTTTCAAGCCTAGTTTGCATATAGCAGTGAATTTAATATGACATGTTATGTTCCTTTTCTGGGCAAAAATGTGCAATATAGCTCATATTCATTAGTGAAAGGTTACCTACACACACAACAGTCTTCTTGCTTTTTTAAAGGTGACAGTGGTATTTGTTTGTGTTTGGCTTTCACACGTACCTAATACCTCAGGATTAAAGCAGACTACAGTCGTGCCTCACTTTACGATTGCCCCATTTAACAACAAAACCGGATTACAACGAACTTTTTGCGATCGCTTTTTTCTTTTCACATTACAACATTTTCATTCTACAGCGATTTCGCTGGAACGAATTAACGTCGTAATGCGAGGCACCACTGTACATGTTTATGCAGAGGCACTTGCCATGCGGTGAAAAATGTGTTATAGCAAAATATTTTTCTCACCTCCCTATCTGGCATTTAGGGTATAACATGGCCTTAAATTGCAACCCTGACTGCTGAGACATTGGCTGAAATCCTGTTGCTTAGTGTAGTAAATCCCATTAGAGTAGACCCACTGAATCAGTGAGGATTCAGTGAGTCAACTCCTCTATAAGTTCCATAGATTCAAATGAGCCTGCTTTTGAGAATATATCACCCCAAATGAGACTTCTCTCTTTTAAGATCTTCTGGGGAAGCTCTTCTCTTGGTCCCACCACCTTCTAAGCTTGTTTGGTGAAGATGCAAGCAAACGAGTGGGTGCTCCCAGGATTTGGAATGTGCTGTCCAGAAAAGCCAAATGGGCCCCTTCCCTCTTGTCCTTCTGTCATCAAGCAAAGACTTTGCTCTTCAATTAGCCTTTTAAGTAGTAAGGTCCTCTGGAAAGCTTTTATATTTTTTCTATTTTCTACACATTTTTAATTTTTTTTAAAATTGTTTTAATCTTGTTTTTGATCTTATATATGTGTGTGTGTAATTATTTTTAATATGATATTTATATAGATTTTTTAATACTGTTATTTGTTTTATATTTTTAGTTTTAGTTGTTGTGAGCTGCCTTGGGTCCCCTATGGGAGAAAGGTAGCATACAAACAAATAAGTTACAATTTACTTTAGTGGACTAATGACACAATTAGAGTAGGGCCATTTGAATCAATGAAACTTAGAGAGGAGTTGATTCACCAGATCCTGACTGATCTAATGGGCCTACTCTATTGTGATTTACTAGGATAAGGAACAGGATTTCAATCAATATCTCTGAAGAAATTCCACTGTTAGAGGGGGAAACAGCTAACTTGAGAAATTTGCATTCTCCTGACTTTTTCATTTGAGGCTCCCATTAAAGCTCCAATCTCACATCCACATATGCCACATAAAGAATTAATAAGACACTTCATTTTCAATGCAAAACAAGGAAGGACAGATTATGAAAGATATTGCAGCCTTTGCATATAAGATGATGTTTTTTAAATTAGCATAGTCCTAACACATGGTTACTTAGACACAAGGCCCAAGCCAGCATAGAATTGTAAGATTAGATGCTTGTAAAATATACATTTTGAGATGTCCTATATGAAAGAAGATCTAAATGATGATGATGGTGATGAATTTAAAAATTCAGCCTTTTGTATTAAGTTTTTTTTTAAAAGAAAGGTTTGGTTTAAAGTCAGAAATTTGCAGTCTGAAGAGAAGTAGCCTTTTACGAACAAATTAAGAAATGTAGAAATACAATTGTAGAAATTGTAGAAATAGCTAATTATGTGCATAATACCCAAACAGTGGTGCCCAGATTGGAGGCATTTGAATTTGACAGCCCAGGGAGAACACTTAAGCAATACCAGCAAATCAGCTGGACACAAGAAGGAACCGTTGTCTTCCAGGCCTGTGATGGATATCACCTTGCTGCTGATGGAGAATGTAAGGAGATTTCTGCCAGAACAATGTATCCTATCGTTTCTAAAGAGCCAACATTCATATATCACTAAGGAACGAAAGATCCAAATGCAAACCGCACATTCTCTGCTATTTGTAGTCTAGAAGTTAAGGCCATTAAGCCTTGGGCTGTTCAAATTATGGAGGGGATGCCAAGTACGCCTACCGGATGTTTTTCAACAAACTCTCATTCGAGAGCTCATTGATCACGTTTTGCTCTCGCAGTGAAGACATGCAATCCAATGAGGCAGAAGTACTGCCAGACTGCTAAGTATCTCATTTCTGAAAACTGGATGTTCAGCTTGCCATTGTTATGGTAGAGCACTTGACCTTTCTGTTAAGTGTCATTCACTTTTGAATAACATTATGTACCTAATTAAAGAACAAGGACATTGATTAAGCAGAAAAGTTAATAGACATGAAACTTGAAAAACAAAACACACACACAGAGAGAGAGAGAGAGAGAGAGAGAGAGGGAGGCTTCCTAGAAGCTTGTGAAATTTTGGATTCAATGACACAATGGGACATATAATTTTCAGGGTTAAGTGGCACTCACTGACTGGACCATGGAGCACCTCTGGTGTTCTGAATGAATTCTTCTATAAACATAGGATCAGAGAAGCTGGAGAAATATCTTCTGCCAAAATGTCTCTGACCCGAATGAGATGATGCCTTCCCCCAGATCTGTCCAGATACAGGCCTATCATCAAAGTCCTTTAAAAAAAAAAAAAGGAAACTGACAGAATTAATGAATCCTAGATAGGCAAAGGAACCATTGAATCATTAAATATATGGCTGCACATATATAAAAATGCATTAAACTGGAAATTGCTTCAAACATAAGCCTAATTTGATCGTTGTCATTTGCTCCTAGAGCAGTGTTTCCCACGTGTTCTTGGACTGCCGTTCCCAGAAACCTTCACCACCACTGTGCTGGCTGAGGTTTCTGGAAGGTGAAGTCCAAGAACATGTGGGTTATGCAAAGTTGGAATCCACTTTCCTAGAGATTAATTTCAATTGTAGTGGTGTGTTTCTCAACTTCTCATCAAACCATAATTATCAAGATATTTGGGATAAGCCATGGAAAGTAAGGTAGTGGCCAAAATCTTGCTGGAGTAAATTTACACAGCGGAAGTTGATGACGTCTCCACCTTCCACTGATAAAATTTAATTTTAATTAATTACAAGTTTCCTTTTCCCTCCTTTCAGATTTTGAAACTCCCCAGGGCTTCCTTTTGCCTGGGGAAGCCTTTGGGGGCCCTGGGACAGGTGGGGGAGCTTTTAATAATAATAAAAAATCACCACCAGATTAGTGCCAGCAGGACTGGGAGTGCCTCTAGGTTTTAAAAACTGCCCCTAGTCCCAAGGTTCCCAAGGCTTCCTCAGGGCAGGAGGGAGCCCTATAGAGCCGTGGAACCTAAAACAGGAAGCTAGGAAGGTTTTAATTAATTTAAATTAATTTTGTACTGGTGGACATGACCAGCTTCCACCATGCAAATTTACATCAAGATGATTTTGTCCAGTATGAAGCCAGAGACAGGGAATCTTCTTCTACTACTGCTGCTGCTACTACTAATACTCAGTACAACACTGCAACCTCTAGAATAAGTCAGCAAGAATCATTACTGGCTACAATGACAGACAGAAAGTAACATTCCCCATGCCTGTATAAAGCAGTATTAAATATGTACTTTCTGAATAGGCAAAGATTCCTTTAATTGTATTAACCACTGCCAACCTCAATGTTATTTCCAAATTCACCTTAGCAGGAACAGCAAAACATTCCCAGTGAGACAAACCAGAAATTTATTACTCTCTCCAAAAGGCAGCCACACATGCATTTTTGAAGCAACTTCTCTTTTTAAAATTATTTTTGTCACAGAGGAAGCATGAAATATTTAGGCTTCCCAGTTCTCTACCTTAGGAAAGCTTTTATTTTTCAGCAAGGGGGGGGGGAGACATTGGGGCACAAAAGGGGCACTGCCTGCCGAAATCGCATGCTGGGCTCCTCTGTTTGTTCATCTCCAGTTTCCCTTCTCCCCGACAGACACAGAAACAGACACATGCCCAGCAAGGCCTGAAACATTTCCTCTACCTTTCTGCCAGAAGTTTCTTTGTGAAGCAGGATCACAGTAAATGTTCTTTGGGGCACTAAAGGATGAAGGAATGTCTCCCCCATGACAGAAACAGCCGCCACAGCATGCATCGGGGCAGGGGAGGCAGGACTGACAGAACTGGCATGGATCAGGGAAAGAAGGCATAAGAAATCCGAAGCACATAATTAAACATTATGTCAATGAGGTGCCAGGATCAATGAATGTGTGTGTGTGTTTGCATTTGTGAGATGCGGATCAGATCTGTCCCCTCACAAACCCAATATATTGTGGTTGTTGTGGGTTTTTTGGGCTCTTTGGCCGTGTTCTGAAGGTTGTTCTTCCTAACGTTTCGCCAGTCTCTGTGGCCGGCATCTTCAGAGGACAGCACTCTGTGCTCTGGTGTAGTTGGCTTGGGAGTGCAGTATTTATGGCTGTGAGATAGGCTTTTTTCTGTAGATGGGTGATTATATATATTGTCTTGTTTCTTGTTTCTTTCCATTTTCTTCCATTTTGGCTCTATCAGCAAAGCAAGGCCACAACCAAATGCAAACAATACAGTGGAACCCGAAACAAAATGGTGCCGAGAGGGGGCTGTAATTCAGGACTTTAGCTTATCCATACCCTGTGCTCCCTGCTTTCCCTCCCCACCCCTTTCCCAGTCTATTCCATGTTCCGTTCTCATGGGTAATTTTGTTGGTATCCTCTCCCTCATTATGAATGTATCCAGCCATTGCCACTGCTTGAAAAGTGGCACCCACAGTCTGAAGACTAGAAATCGAGGGAACAATGCTCTGAAAATGAAATAAAATGAATTATGTTATTTTCACTGAGTCTTGGAATTAGTTGGAAAAGGTATAACTTTCAATCAGTTCAGTTTAAAATCCCCTCAGTTATCTTCCAAGCAAATAGAGAAACTGGACTTTCAGTATCTGCACCAGGGAAGAAGAGGAGATGAAGTTAATGAGAACAAAATCACTTTCACCCTGGTGAAGCCACCATTTCATTAACTGAATGTATCTACAGTGAGCTCTAGGAACCCAGGCATCTTTGACAAAATGAGCCTCTAGCAGACCAAGAAACTCCTTACAGTTTCATGAAGTTAACATGTTAGGAAGTAGAGTCAAGCCAGTAAAGCCGGAATGTAGAGGGCAATTTAAATTCATCGTACAACAGAAATAAACGAACTACACCACACCTTAGGCTTTGAGCTCAAATTCCTTGTAGGAGTATGAGAAAGGTCATTTCAAACCCACGTTCTGAAAGCTGGTTTGTTGCAGTTAAGAAACTCCTGCTACAACTTAGAAATGTTACTTTTTGGGCTACAAGTCCCAAAATTTCCTGGCCATGATTCGCAAAGAGTACATTTTAAAAAGTTCTTCGTGTTTTTAAGTTACTATACAGTATTTGATTTGTGAATAGCCAGGTTCTCCAGAAAAGGTGGCTTCATATTGCAACAAGATTTCCATTATGAAGCTTTTTTGCTCAGACACCGAATTACATGCACATTCGGGCCAAGACATAAACACCAAATCTGAAACCTTTTTAGTGAGCAAAACTGAAACTGACTCTCAAACTGGTCAGTCATTATGCTTATTTTTCTTCAGAGGAGCATATATTTGCTGCCTTTAGGAGGCTGGAGTGTTTTACGTCCAGAGCTTCACTCCCTCTGGGCATTCTCCCCCAAATGCAGGGACATGGGGCAGGGGAAGCAGTGCGAGATGGCATTTGCACATACATACAAAACAGCTATTATAGTCTTCAGATTTGGAGGGAGGATGACACAGACTACATAATAAGTCTGGATATTTTGGTGCCTGGCCACTCAAGCAGTATAAAATCTCCCCATCAAATTCCTGCCTACAGACGGGAGTGCAAAATCTGGAGGAATTTTCATTCAGCTCTGGTGCCAATATGGAATATATATACACATGGACATAGAGAGGGAGCTATTTGGATATTACAAAAATTTGGATAGTTTTTTGTTGTTGCTTTGCAGAGCTGTAGATCTCTCTCTCTCTCTCTCTCTCTCTCTCTCACACACACACACACACACACACACACACACACACACACACACACCCCAGCAGTCCAACTGACATCTGCAAAAAAAAAAAAAAAAAGGACGATGGCTCCTTGACAGACATTGATTACATTTGGACAGATGGCTTCAGCTCTCTCCCCAATGAATTTTGCTCACAGAAGTATTTCGTCAGAGCTGTCAAGCTTCCTCCAACTTAGCCAAGTAACCAGGCAGGATGATTTGTAGGGAACTAGCTCTAAAAATCCTCAGTTAGCAATGCTATATCTGAGGAAAGGATCTTGAAAGGCAAGAAGGTTAACTTGATGAATCATTGAAACTGAGAGGTGTTGGTCAAATTTATCCCAGGCTGGCTGGCTTGGTTAATCAATCCCTCAGAATGCAACTTCAATCACAGACTGATATACTGTCCCATGTTGCAATTCATTCATCTTAGGAACAAGCATGCATACTAATTGGCTTCTATTAATTTATAGCATATTGTACATTGATAAAGCTTTTATGCTACCGAAGAGTAGCGATGTAAAGAATATTCACTCAATCCTTTTTTCTTTTTCCTTTTCCTTTTCCTTTTCCTTTTCCTTTCTTTCTTTCTTTCTTCTTTTTTTTGGGGGGGGGGTTGTTCTTACCTGTCTAGGCTGTCTTGATGAGATGCATCAAGAAGGAATATTAAAACCCTGTGTGGTTCTTCTCCTCCGAGCAGAGACAAGGAATGCTATTCTTACCTCAGGAAAAAGATGCCCCTGAAATTATTTTAATCCTTCAAAGCCCATGCAAAAAAGCAACAATCCAAGTCCTTTTGTACAGCACGTGTTAACTGCATTAAAGTGGGATTTTGTGTAATTTTTGCCTAATTTGTGTTAGCAAAATAGTGTTTTTTCCATCTTGTTCTTCTCTCTAGTTGGGAATATCACTATAGGACAGAATGAGTAATCATAAGAGTGTCAACATATAAGCAGGGCCAACCCTCAATCAAGTGAATCAGCCAATTGAACACTAGTGATGGCCAAACTCATATTCACCAGTTCACTTCACAAATTATTGTCTTCCTGGCTCTCCATTGGATGTTCAGAATATCAGTGAACACTCCAGCCTGGCTGTGGACACAGTTAGGCTTTGCAGTACCACAGAAACTTAGGCCCCTCCCACTGCAATGATCTAGGGAGCTAGGAACCATGGGAGATCTAAGGGGCTCAGATAAATTTCTGAGGAAACTGAGAGTCCTGATCATTCAGACTCCAAATCTAGCCTGCAGTTTGAAATAGATCTATGGATGTAGATCCTTTAAAACAAGCAAATGAACACACATGTAAAAGGCAGCATGATTATACACTCTATCTATAATATTAACCACTACTTTCAAGCGATCCTAAAAAGACCCATTGGAGCATGGTGTAAGGATATGTGTCATTCTTTTCACTTTTCCTTTATTATTAAGCCCCAGGAATAATTTAGAACAGTAGTTCTCAACTTTGGGTCCCCAGATGTTCTTGGACTTCAACCCCCAGAACTCCTGGCTATTACAGCTAGTGATGAAGGCTTCTGGGAGTTGCAGTCCAAGAACTTCTGGGGACCCAAGGTCACTGATTTAAAATTGCCAGAATGGTCAGTGCAAATAACATAATGGCTATCTGCAGAAAGCAAGAAAATAGCAATGCTTTCATGCTGGATTATACTTTAAGTGCAAATTTGCACAGATTAATTTTGGAATTCTTATGGAACCTACTGTTTTCATGAAAGGAACAGTTGTTTCTTGGTATGTTTTCCCACCATGCTCACATGCAATGCCGCCTTCAGAAATCTAGACAGTTAGGCATCCTTCAGTCTCGAAAGACGATGGTAACGTGCTCTGTATGGAGGACTTGGAACACCGTCTAGTGTGGCTGAGGAGGCCAATTCGAGAGTGACAATCTCTTCCACACTGAAGACAAATCCAGTCTGTCCCCTGTCCAGCTCCCTGGTTTTGCTGCTTTTGTGACTTCCTCTTTGCCTCAGCCTGCTGGGCAAGGGTCTCTTCAATTTGGGAGAGGCCGTGATGCAGTGCCTGCCTCCAGGCTGAACGCTCAGATGTCAAGGTTTCCCATCTGTTGAGGTCTATTCCTAAGGCCTTCAGATCTCGCTTGCAGATGTCCTTGTATCGCAGCTGTGGTCTCCCTCTGGGGTGATTTCCCTGCACTAATTCTCCATACAGGAGATCCTTTGGAATCCGACCATCAGCCATTCTCATGACGTGCCCAAGCCAACATAGACATTGCTGTTTCAGTAATGTATTCATGCTGAAAATTCCAGCTCGTTCTAGGACTACTCTGTTTGGGACTTTGTCCTGCCAGGTGATACCAAAAATCCGTCGGAGGCAACACATATGGAACGTGTTCAGCTTCCTCTCCTGCCATGCACAAAGGGTCCAGGACTCACTGCAGTACAGGAGTGTGCTTAGGACACAGGCTCTATAGACCTGGATCTTTGTATGTGTTGTCAGCTTCTTATTGAGCCATACTCTCTTTGTGAGTCTAGAGAACATGGTGGCTGCTTTGCCAATGCGTTTATCCAGCTCGACATCCAGAGAGAGGGTGTCAGAGATGGTTGAGCCAAGGTACACAACCTCCAATTCTTGTGTGGAGATGGTAATAGAAGGAGGTGAGTCCACGCCCTGGGCCATGACTTGTGTTTTCTTCAGGCTGATTGTTAGTCCAAAGTCTTGGCAGGCCTTGCTGAAACAATTCATGAGTTGTTGGAGGTCTTCAGCAGAGTGGGCAATAATGGCTGCATCATCTGCAAAGAGGAAGTCCCGCATGCATTTCAGTTGGACTTTGGTCTCCGCTCTCAATCTAGAGAGATTGAAGAGCTTTCCGTCTAATCTAGTCCGGAGATAGACACCCTCGGTTGCAGTTCCAAAGGCATGCTTCAGCATGACAGCAAAAAAGATCCCAAAAAGTGTTGGTGCGAGGACACAGCCCTGTTTCACTCCGCTTCGGATGTCAAAGGGATCTGATGTTGAGCCGTCAAAAACTACAGTGCCTTTCATTCCCTCATGGAAAGATCTGATGATGTCAAGGAGACGAGGTGGACATCCAATCTTGGGAAGTATTTTAAAAAGGCCATCCCTGCTAACCAAATCAAAGGCCTTTGTAAGATCTATTAAGGCCACAAAGAGTGGCTGTCATTATTCCCTGCATTTCTCCTGCAACTGTCTAAGGGAGAATACCATGTCAGTGGTGGATCTATTAGCTCGAAAACCGCACTGTGATTCTGGATAGACTCTGTCTGCAAGCACCTGGAGCCTCTTCAGCACAACAAGGGCAAGCAGCTTCCCTACAACGCTAAGAAGAGAGATGCCATGGTAGTTATTGCAGTTGCCCCTGTCTCCTTTGTTCTTGTACAATGTGACGATGTTTGCATCCTGCATGTCCCGTGGTACTCCACCTTCCCTCCAGCAGAGACAAAAGGCTGCATACAGTTCGGTGGTGATGATCTCCTTACAGCATTTCAGCACTTCAGCAGGGATGTTATCCTTTCCAGGTGCCTTGCCAGAGGTGAGGGAGTCCAAGGCCGCTTTTATTTCTGCTATGGTTGGTTCGCTGTCCAGCTCTTCTAAGACAGGCAGGCGCTCAATGTTATTTAATGCTTCTTCGGTTACTACATTCTCTCTGGAATATAGCTCAGAGTAGTGCTGTACCCAGCGTTCCATCTGCTGTGCTCGGTCCTAGATGAGCACACCTGTAGCAGATTTCAAGGGAGCAGATTTTTTCTGTATAGGACCTAAGGCCTGCTTGATACCGTCATACATTCCTTTGATGTTACCTGTGTCCGCTGCTAACTGTATATGAGAGCAGAGCTGGAGCCAATAGTCGTTGGGAGCATCTCCTGGCAGCCTGTTGGACTTGGCTGTGAGCAGCTTGAAGAGCTTGCAAGTTGTACTTGCTAGGACAGGCTTTGTATGCTGCTAGAGCTCTTCTCTTAACCTCGATGGCTGGCATTAACTCCTCTGAATGGGCTTCAAACCAGTCAGCCATCTTTTGGGTCTTCTTGCCAAAAGTGGACAAGGCGGTATTATAGACAGTGTTCTTGAAGTCTTCCCATCATTCAGGTGCATTTGCATTAGCCGGACCTGGAAGGGCTTCCTCAAGTGCTTGGGCAAATTCCTTCACTTTTCTTTGATCGCAAGTCTTCCTGATGTCAATACGTGGTCTTCCTTCCTTTTTCATGTGATATACTCTCTTTGTACACAGATTTACTCTATTACACACCAGGGAGTGATCAGTGTCACAATCAGCACTCTGGTAACTGTGTGTGATCGTAATACTGTACTAGGAAGGCTGGAACGTCTAGTGAGGATTAGATCGAGCTGATGCCAATGCTTGGATCTTGGATGTTTCCAGGAAACTCTGTGTTGCAGCTTCATGTTAAAGAATGTGTTGCTGACGCAAAGACCATAATGGCAGCAAAGCTCCAGCAAGCATTGACCATTTTCATTCATCTTTCCAATGCCAAAAACAGCCTAGACAAGTGGGCCAAGAATTATGATCAGCACCAACTCTAGCGTTAAAGTCTCCAAGAATGAACAGTGCCTCTCTTTCAGGGACTTTTTTGATAGTAGCTGCCAGATCGTCATAGAATTTGTCTTTCACTTCTGGAGTGGATGACAGTGTTGGTGCATATGCACTAATGAGGGTTACTGGTCCTGCTAATGAGTGGAGCTGCAGAGACAGGATTCTTTCACTCCCCGCAGTAGGTGGAACAATGGATCTCAGCAGAGTATTTCTGACTGCAAAGCCAACACCATATTCCCTGGTCTCATTCGATGGTTTTCCCTGCCAGAAGAATGAGAAGTTTTTTTCTTTGACAGATCCAGATTCTGGCAATCTTGTCTCTTGCAGGGCAACAATGTCCATCTGCAGTCTACTCAGTTCCATGTCAATGACAGCTGTCTTGCACACATCGTCTATTTCTTGCAGGTCGTTAGGAAAGCCGTAGTCAGGAAAGCCAGGGGTCATTGTCCGTACATTCCAGGTGCCCAGCTTTAGGGCAGAAGTTTTCTTATGATTGTTGCATGGTGCGCAGTTATCGATCTGCTTGTCGGGTTTGACCCTAAACCCCCCGCACCTTGTGAAGTTAACAGACCGCGGCGAGGTAGCACCTTACTGGCTGGGGGCTGCCCAGCTTAAGGCGGGTGGTATCTACCTAGTGAGGTGCAATGACCTCTCCCACTGTCAGAAGTAGCCCCTGGCATCCTGCTCTACGCCAATTGAGCAAAGACTTATAACCAGTAACTGCTACTTCCCATGTTGTTTCGACGCTGTATGGGAAGCTGGAGTGTCCTCTCCAGAGCACGAAGCCTGGGTGAAATAATATGGAGGACAGGCTGTTACCCAAGCAGCAAATCCCCCCTCTCCATGTCGCTGACATAGTCCAGTGGAAAGGCAAGAGCCAGTACAACTGGTTCCAGTGACGTTGCAGGAGTTGGTGGAATGACATAAACTGCCTCCGGGACTCCGGCTCCGGATTTTGCCTCGAGGTTATCTCCTGAAGCCCTTTCCATAAGTGGATATAGCCACAAGGCAGTGGAGGTTTAAAGTCGGAGTTTTCCTTCTCCTAGATGGGCTACCTTCCAGGGCTGACGAGCCCCACCTGCCCGGCCTCCTCTCTAATAGTGTGGAAGTATTCAATGTTAGTTGTCATTCCTGGGTTTCCTTCCTAGACAAAACTTCCTGAGGAAACTTCCTGAGGAAATCTAGACAACTAATTCATAAATACAACCAAAAAGCCAGTGTTTTTGGTCCCTCAAAATTGAAGTAGGCTGCACCATTTTTAACAACATCAGTGGGAACCAATTTGTGGGATAAAAACTACAATGTCTGCTATTAAAAAAGTTGAGGGAGTTGCTTCTCTTTTTTTCAAGACAGAGAACAAAGAAGAATGAGCTGTCTTATATGACAGTATATGAAAAATACCGCTGAGGAACAATTTTTGTATTAACTTCAAAACATAGTCTATATTTTATTGCTTATATTTTGTGCGTTTATATGAGACATCCATCCTAGCAACTTAAACTTTATGTTTAATGAATACCATTATACAGATAAATTAATTTTAATACATCAAGGCTGCAGTAATGAGGAGAAGGCTTTCAAAACATGATTTCAAATTTACCAAAGATAAATCCATTAGTTGATTCTTCAATTATTACTTAATTGACTTATAGCCATGGTTTAATTGATAACCACATAAAAGGCATTTTCCATTATAGTTTTGGAAAGAACAATGAAAAACAACACTTTGTTTCTTCCTATAATGTTTTGCTTATGATGAAAAAAGAAACCCTGCAGAAGTGTAGCACTCTCTTTAAAAGTAGATGGTCACAATGATCAACATGAGACCAGTAAACATTACATTTTTGGATATTTTGCTGAACTTAGGATGCTGGCTGGAAAAGTGCAGCTCTCTGGATGTTATAGAACTATTATTCCCATCGGTCTTAACTAGCACAGCCTAGAGTGAGGGATATTGGGAATGGTAGTTCAACAACACCTGAGGAACCAGAATTTGCCCGTGATTTAGGGCAGACTCTGATCCTGGGGTTAAATGCACCCAGCCAGCCTCTCCATTCCACAATCACCCTCTCTCCAGATATTAGATTTTTTTAAAAGCAACCTTCCATTGGTTTCAGTGGAAGCTTTCTAAAAGCATTGTTGGTCTGGGAGAGATGAGACCAGGAGTTGGAAAAGAAATGAGAAAAAGCAAATGGTGGGAAGAGTGGGGGAGGTGAAATAATGAAATCATAGAATCATGAAGTTGGAGGGGGCCTATGAGGCCACTGAGTCCAACTCCCTGCTCAATGCAAGGAATCCAAACCAAAAGATATCTCCCAGGTGGTTGTCTGAATTTCTCTTGAATGCCTCCAGTGTTGGAGCACTCACCACCTCTCAAGGTAATTGGTTCCATTGCTCTAATAGTTAGGACGATTTTCCTGACATTCAAACGAAATCTGGCTTCCTGTAACGTGAGCCTATTGTTGCATGGCCTGCACTCAGGAGTGACTGAGAACAGATCCTACCCCTCCTCTGTATGACTACTTTTCAAGTATTTGAAAATTCCTATCATTTCTCCCCTCATTCTTCTTTTTTCAAAGCTAAACTTGCCCAGTTCTTAGTCTTTCTTCATAAGGCTTGGTTTCCAGCCCTCCTCTGAACTTACCCCAGTTTGTCAGCATTCTTCTTGAAGTGCGGTATCCAGAACTGGACAAAGTACTTTGCATGAGGCCTAACCAGTGCTGAATGGAGAACTAGTACCTTGTAGGATTTTGAGACTATACCTCTGTTAATGGGGCCTAGAATAGAATTTGTCTTTTTTGCAGCCATATCACACTGTTGGCTCATGTTCAAGTTGTGATTTATGATGATTCCAAGATCCTTCTCACTGGTAGTATTGCTGAGCCAGGTATCAGCCTAGTGCTCAAGCCCAGGGTTATGTAGAGCTGGATAAAGGTTCAGGCCAGATGAGAAATACATGCCCCATTTAAAACTGTTTTTCAAGAAACTAAACAATTTATTCTTAGAACTATATGATCCAAGAAACCCAAATACAAGCACAATGTTAAAAATACAAAGATTAACTCAGAAGTAAATTATTTCACCAAAGTGCCAGTGCAAAAATGCTTAAAATATCTCCCTCCTAAAACTTGCAATCAGTTTCTGGAAAATGTAGTACAAATTCAGCCTTCTGTGCAGCTAAGCAAGTCTTCCTCCAGCTTCTTCTCTGAGCAGTGTTGTTGTGTAAAGCTCCCAAGAGGGCAGTGGATGCCTCACTTCTTCTTTTACAGTTGTTTTTAGCATAGTTTGTGGCTATATGGGACTAAGGATGCCTCACTGTCTTTATTTTCTCATTGTAGTTATTTTTAGCACTATAAGGGCCATATACCACAATGCCTCACTAGCGAGATACGCCACTTTATATAACCTGATGATGAATTGATTTGAATCATATCATGTTTTCCATGAATTGTCAGTTAAATTTAGCACAGGGTTGGTTTCTGTTATTATTTGTTTCTATTTTAATGTGTTCATCTTCTTTCAAATTTTAATATATAGCGTTAAAGGATGCTCCTTCACTCTTAATCATAGGCCCATGCCAACTGGCCCCACTGCCCCCACCCCCGTTCTCACCAGCTAGATCATTTTGAATTTTGTTTCTGTCTTCCAAGGTATTGATTATTTGACCCAATTTTGCATCATCTGCAAACCTGATTAGCATTCACTGCACCCCCAGTCGTTATTAAAAATGTTGAAGAGCACTGGGCCCAGGACTGAGCCCTGGGGTACCCCACTTGTTGCCTCCTCCCAGTTTGAGAAGGAGCCATTGATCATCACCCTCTGAGTATGATTCTTCAGCCAATTGTGCATCCACCTGATAGTTGCTCTATCCAGCCCACACCTTGCTAATCAGAATACCAAAGGACATTTTTAAAAGCTTTGCTGAAGTCAAGATATACAATGTCTACAACAGTCCCTCTGTCTATCAGGGAGGTTACCTGTTAAAAAAATGTAATCAAGTTAGTCTGGCAGGATTTGTTCTTGACAAATCTGTGTTGGCTTCCAGTTAGTACTGCCTTGTATATTAAGTGCTAGTACAGTGGCAGCTGTATAATCTGTTCCTGAATTTCCCCTGGGATTGATGTCAGGCTAATGGTCTGTAGTTCCTAGGTTCCTCCTTTTTGCCCTTTTTGAAGATAGGGACAACATTAGCTCTCCTCCAGTCATCTGTCACCTCATCCATTTCTCACGATTTCAAGAAAATAATGGACAGTGGTCCTGAGAGTTCTTCAGCCAGTTCCTTCAGTACTCTGGGATGCAATTAATCCAGCCCTAAAGGTTTGAACTTGGTAAAAGTAATAAGGTAAAGGTAAAGGTTCCCCTTGACAATTTTTGTCCAGTCGTGTTCGACTCTAGGGGGCGGCGCTCATCCCCGTTTCCAAGCCATAGAGCCAGCGTTTGTCTGAAGACAATCTTCCATGGTCACATGGCCAGTGTGACTTAGACATGGAACGCTGTTACCTTCCCACCGAAGTGGTCCCTATTTATCTACTTGCATTTGCATGCTTTTGAACTGCTAGGTTGGCGGGAGCTGGGACAAGAGACGGGAGCTCACTCCGTCACGTGGATTCGATCTTACGACTGCTTGGTCTTTTGACCCTGCAGCACAGGCTTCTGCGGTTTAGCCCGCAGCGCCACCACGTCCCTAAAGTAATAAGGTATTCTTTGATTATTATTATTTTAATCAGTCTCCTGTTGCAATCCTGTCCCCTCCACTTGCACTTCACATTTGTCTGAAGGGTCACAGTCTGTCCTTTGGGAAAAGACTGAGCTAAAATGGGAACTGAACACTACTGCCTTTTCTTTGTCATCTGTTATCATTTTTTCCATCTCCATTGAGTAGATGAGCCACTATTTCTTTTCTGTATCTTTTGCTACACATATAGCTGTAGAATGTTGTGGTTTTTTTTGTTGCTTTTAGTGTCTCTAGCTAATCTCAGCCCACTCTCAGCTTTTGTCCTCCTAATGCCATCCCTTCAATACTTTGCTGCTTGTAAATACTCTTTCCTTGTGGCCTGGCCTTCTTTCCATTTCCATGTACTCTTTTTTTATTTTCAGGTCCTCTCTGAGGTTTCTGTGAAGCCACACTGGTCTTTTTTGCTGTCTCCCACCTTTTTTTTTTCTTGTTGGAATTGTTTGTAGTTGTGCCTACAATGCAGAGGGAGAGACAAAAAAAGAAATAAAATGAAATGGATACTTGTAGTGCAAAATAAATGGATGGAGATGTGTACAAAAAAGAGAAAGTGTAGGGTGGTTATGACCCTATACATTTCTGAATCTGCCATCCAACAGATTTACTGTGCCTCTCACAGTGAGAAAATGTTACCCAACCTTCATAAGGAATTTGACTGCAGCTCAGTTGCATTCAGGAGCTCCCAGCTTTAGTCACTGCATTGAGAGTAAATATGATGAGGGAGCTATGCTAGCCCTGCTTCTCTCCATTATTGCTTCAATCACATAAAATCACCAGTAGGGAGAGGGAGAGGCTACTTTGTCCATGTAGGCTGTCCATATGAGCCAGAACACTCCGGATTAAAAAAAAATGGAGTTCTCGCTCCCGTGGACACTCTATAGAGGTATAACAATCTCTCCATCTTCAGACTACTGCATTCATGTGATGTACTCAATACACTTTCAGCATCAATGAATAGAGCTATGGCTGAATAAACAAGGATTCAGATTCTGACTGTTAAGGAATTAAGCACTGGAAACCTTTAATATAAATGGACAAATATTGTCAATTTTGGTTTCTCCCACATTTATTTCTTTTACAAAATTATCAAGTTATATCCATTATTTAAGAAAAATAATGATTTTACCAAACTTCTAGTAGAAACAAATGGACACCCACTTCTTCATCCCTCTCCCTAGGAGGATTACCAGGCAGCTGTTTATTTACCAAATAACCCTATCCAGTTCCCCTGTCTCTAATGCTGGATGTTAGGATACAGCAATTTTATCCATCCACTTCAAGCACACACAGACCTTATTGGTGTTGGGGGTGGTGGTGGAGGGAGCCTAGTTCCTTAGGGTGTCCTCTCCCAATCAGTGTATATTTGTGTTTCAGTTTATCCTGAATCAAAGACCCAAGAAACATTTCAAAAATAAACTGGGAGAGAAAAATATGTGTGATAATGTATTATGCTTTGATGGTGTTGTGCATAGCAGAGTGTTTAGTTTAATAGAGAAGTTTCTTATTTACTAAGAATTAAATAAGAAGCAATAAATAACATGATATTAATTGAAAATTAAATAGACCTACTCTCTTATACAACTCCTAATGCAGACTCCTAGCAGATACATGCATATTGTATGCACAAACACTTCTAAAATTAAACTTTGGCTTGAAAAATTTCTCAATTACTTCCAGAATATGTCAATAAGTGTAAAAACACGTGTTGCTTAAATCCAGAAATGAAAAGTTGCAGAGCTTCTGTGGCCCTATGATGTCCAAATTATATATCAGAGTCTGGAAGCTTATTTGTGTTAACAAATTAACGTTAAAATGTTTTTTAAAATGAACCCATTATCTATAACTTTTAAAACTCAGCAAAGCACAGATTAATGCTTTAAATAATTTGCCTCCAAAAGTTGCACTCTTAGTGTTATACTAGTTTAATTAAACAAGAAGAATTTAGTCATTTTAAAAACTTCTACCTTAGGGGGTAAGCATCTGGACTACATATAGTTCAGTGATTAATTAAAGTGACCCTGCAAAAGCCAATGGCTTCAGGCAGAGGAGCTTGACCAAGAGGCCAATGGAAATTTGAGGAATTAAATCACCTCTAGACTCCACCAGATTTTAAGCAAATGCTATGTCAGTACCAACTGGAGTCCAAACTCAAAGGATGCTGTGAAGGTTTTGATACAGAAAACTACAGTGGTGCCTCGCATTACGATTGCCCCACATTACAGCAAAACCGCATTACGATGACGTTTTTGTGATTGCAAAATGATGATCTAAACGGGCTTTTTTCGCTTTGCAATGATCGGTTCCCTGCTTCGGGAACCGATTCTTTGCAAAAATGACAATTTTTCTACAGCTGATCGGCAGTTTCAAAATGGCTGCCAGGTAAATAAAATGGCTCCCCGCTGTTTTCTGGGACTGATTCCTCACAAGACAGTCACTGAAATTGGCCGCCCTATGGAGGATCTTTGCTGGACTGTGAGTTTCCAGCCCACTGGAACGCATTGAAGGGGTTTCATTGCGTTTAAATGGGTTTTTATTTTTGCATTACAATGTTTTCGTTTTACAGCGATTTCACTGGAACGAATTAACATCGTAATGTGAGGAACCACTGTACAAGGATGCTGGTAGCTATCACAATTTGCTACTCACTGAGGTTTGGAAAGCTATGGAAAACCATCATATTATATCTTCCTAGTACCACTACATTGTGTCTAGACTCTAGACAGAAACTTGAAAAAGCTCCCAGTTCTTGGCAGGCTACAGATGGCCACAGAATTTCCAAGTCATGAGAATGGCTGATGGTCGGATTCCGAAAGATCTCCTGTATGGAGAATTAGTGCAGGGAATGCGCGCCAGAGGGAGACCACAGCTACGATACAGGGATATCAGGTAAGCAGGATCTGAAGGTTTTAGGAATGGACCCCAACAGATGGGAAACCTTGATATCTGAGCGTTCAGCCTGGAGGCAAGTGGTGCATCATGGCCTCTCCCAATTTGAAGAGACCCTTGTCCAGCAGGCCGAGGCAAAGAGGCAATCTTGGAAGCAGCAAAATCAGGGAGCTGGACAGGGGACAGATTGTATTTGTCTTCAGTGCGGAAGGGATTGTCACTCTCGAATTGGCCTTCTCAGCCAAACTAGATGCTGTTCCAAGTCCTCTATACAGAGCACACTACTATAGTCTCTTGAGACTAAAGGATGCCTACAAGAAGAGATTATATTAAAAACTTGGAATATATGAAATATGCATGAGGCTGGGGGAAACCCTAATACAGTTTAGGAAATAGATATAAATGCAGCCATATCAGATCCTGCTCCTTACTCAGGCTGAGGTCACACAAGAAAAATGCACCCCTTCTTTCTTGCGCCTTCTGCTTCCTGTATAGTTGTGCATTGTGGTGACATAGCGTATATACTGTGATAGTGGTTCATACGTTTTTCCACCATTCCACTTTTTTTGGGTAAATTATTTGTGGTACATTCATCTACACCCCTCAAGTGGGACATATCCCTTTTCATTTTCTTGTGCCTTTCTCTGCATTGGTAACCAATAGACAGTAGGGGGACTGATGCCCCGTATTTGACAGAAGTATATCAATGCACCAACATACCTCTTTGAAAATTAATTTTTAAAAAGTTAAGGGAGTCAAACAACAACAAGTGAGAGAAGTAAGAATGTACTCTAGATGCACAGGAAATGGATTGGTTTTGGAGTACACACTAAATGGGATGTCAGTTGTACTACACGATGAACAAATATAGGAACAAATATAGTAGCCTCCCAGTAGGCTGGATTTGATGTGGATAGAGCACAGAGAGGAAACAAAAAAATCGATAATGGCCTTGCAGTGTCTGAACCTCCCTCGCCAAAAAGGGGGTTAAAATTCATGAGTAGTAACTCAGAAACATGTTGCTGGTGTGATCGCAGCTTCAGACTGAGTAACACTTGCCAACTAAAAGGAACTTAATGGATGTACTCTAGTTAATCAGAGGAACTAAAACAGCATCATCCCAGTAAAAACTGAATCTGGCACTGACATAAATTCAGATCATGGCTTGACTTTGCTGTACTTTGCCTCAAATCAAATAAAATACAAGCATGGAAAAGCACAGAAATCTGATAAGTATTGTAATGGTGTATATTGTAGTTAAGGAAACAATTCATGAAGGCATCAATAAGACTCTACACTCAGATATTTTAGCTGTAAATGCTATTTGTTCCAAACTGACAGAGGTATTAGCAGAGTGACAAAAAGCAATCTCTAAAGTAGAACTGTAAATGAAAAAAAAAGTATATGACAGAAAACTATTAGACCAAATGGTAGAAAAATGAAATAGGAAAAATAAAAATCATATCAAATATAGAGGAAAGCACCAGAACTTCCTAAACAAAATAAGGGAAGCCAGAGGAAAATAGAGGCATAAACAATGTAAAGAAAGAGAACATCTGAGGCATCCACACAACTCTTTCAAGGTGCATAAAAAAGATCAAGGGCATAGAAGACATATTGAAATAATGGCAGAGTCCACTACTGATGGATAGTACTAGTTGTCTGATAATTGACATCAAGTATAAAAGCATAATGTGGAATAAGTACATTAAAGAGCTTATGAAATTAACAAAGCAAGAGAAAATATTGTACCATTATTGTACCAACCTCTGGTTTCTTCTCCTGAGGTAGCTGAGAGTTTTCTCTCTGGACAGGAAGCTAGACTTAAAAGGCTTCCAGTTTAGGCCTTTCTCCCAGGTGAGCCACACTTAGGTGTCTTTAAGGTGCCTCAAGCAGAACTCTAGAATGGAGAATTATGGGATTTGTAGTTCAAAATATGTAAAAATCCTATCCCTATATACAGTATGAAACTGTAAGTTCGGGACTAAAGCACTGTGCTGAAACAGAATAAGATGGGGCTTTCTGTTTCAACAACGTGAGCCAGATTCACAGTTTCATTTCAGAAAAGTAAAGAAATTTGTGCATTCGTGAAGGCTTTCATGGCTGGGATCTAATGGCTGTTATGGGTTATTCGGGCTCTTTGGCCGTGTTCTGAAGGTTGTTCTTCCTAACGTTTCGCCAGTCTCTGTGGCAGACATCTTCAGAGGAAGTGGCCAGGAGACTGGCAAAACGTTAGGAAGAACAACCTTCAGAACACGGCCAAAGAGCCCGAAAAACCCACAACAACCATAAAGAAATTTGTCTTTTTGGAAATAGTTTGATTATCCAAAACCTTTGCCTCAACAAACTTGAGGAGGTAAACATTGCTGTAGCTTTGATCAAAATTTCAGAAGGTGCCTACAATTAGATCTTAGTGATATCATGATGTATTTAATTTTAATTGATTTGTTGACTATTCAGTTACACTATGATCAATTCTTTAATGGGTTGTCATTTCTAATCATCATTTGCATGTCTAACTATGCTTTTCAACCCTTATTATTGGATTGAACACAGTTTATACAGTCATACACATGCATACACATATGAAATAAAACTGGATATGTAGTTCACCTATACACATATATTATTCTCCCTATGGATCACTATATTGCCAGATTTTATATTTTGGAAACTCAATGGCATTTCATGGCCTAGAGCATCGCAATTACACCAATTTCTCATGGTGTCCAGTGCCACTTTTTTATTGTACCTATCCTGCTAGCTTCTCAAATCCTGACTTATTCCCACCAAACATAGTTTAAACAGCCATCATTTCTGTTGCCAAAGGAAACCCTGGCTAGTTTAAAATTTAAAACGTTCTCTTTCTTTCTGTTCAAAGGTGCTAATAAAAAGAGGGGAAGCACATGAATCTGCAGCTCACTATGGCTTCTTCTCATAAAACAAAATTATGTGTTCAGATATACTGAAGTGATGTATGTGCATCACTAAATACTAAACTAGATACTGTACATATAAGTACCATACTCTGGCATCTCTGAATTTCCACACCGTCTGTTTTTATTGCTTTAAAATTTTCCTGTACATCCCATCTTTGAAGCATACTCAATATTCTTTTAGTCGTCCATTTCCTGTCATTCATGCTGAATGCAAAAGAAACATGCTACAAAGAGATTATATTTTAAAATTAATTTGAATGGTTAGAAATATGTTCTTCAATACAGCAAACTTTTACTCTCATACCAATTTTCTGTAGATGACTTTTCCACAAAGACACTATTGTCTGTTTCAATCTCCTTTCTTCTCACACACAGATATGTAAGTTTTATAATGTAAATACACCTTTTCCTTGCTAGAAAATACTTACAGAAACCTCTCCAACATTTTTTCAAGCCAGTGATGTTCAGCTTTATGAAGCTTTGCATTTCTTTATTTTTTAAAAAACTGTCCTTTTTACTTTGCTTGTATTCAAATCAGTTTTCGCTTTCTATGAATATAATTAAATTGTATATACATATTATACATTCACAGCTGCACATTATAATAAGCCACCAAAGTTCTTAACACAGAATAAAAGTCCATATACAAAATAGTGCACAATCCCTTGTCCTATTTGATTATGTTTCCCATAAAAGGCTAAAATTCCGCATGCCTTGCTTTTCCTTTTCAAAACTTTACTTTCCCGTACATTATGCTTGATAGTGTTTACTAAAAAATTTATTTTGCAAGATAGGAACATCTTCTTTATTTTAAATAAAAATAGATACTATATCCTGCTGTGGCAGTAAAGGTTTGCTAAGCTTTAATAGGTACGACGGCCCCATACTTACACTGAGTTAAATGCATAATACAAGCAGAATTCTGCTCACATAACAGGAGCTTCCCTTCTCCTCCTCCCTGCAGCCGCCTCCCCATCCCATGAGCTCCAGGAATCCCCCAATTCCCTGGGGTAGAGTTGGGAACATGTCAGGAGATCCAGGCAGTGGGGACCACTGACCAAGGACCATACAGCGATTCTCCTGGCATTCGTACCTCTTTCATGGAAGACAGATTTCATTGCCGCTGTTCGGACTTTTGACTTAACTACCATTAATCTAACCATCTAGAAATTTCTTAGAGTGTTTTAAACTGTGTTCTAGGTTGACCTAGAAGTGAATCTTCCTCAGTCTAAGCAACAGGATAGTGGCCATGGTAAGTTAAAATGTATTTTGGTCACAGATAAGGAACTCTGGGCTTCTACGGAATATAACAAGATTGTGGACAGGAAAGAAAAGGTGAGCTGTCATCCTATTATAGGTTACACACTGGAGGGAAGCAGAGAATGGAGATATAAATTATCCAAGCCTTGCTTTTGTTAAGCACCTATCAGTGCATTTACGATGATTAGTGCAAGCAGCATAGGGATTGCCTTTGGGACCTCCTTGTGTCATCTGCTCAGATCTGTGAAGCAACAGGTGGCAATGATGGGGAAGATCTCCAGTGCTAACAGTTGTGATGGTTACGTTTGTCGTGATCTAAGCTCATCGCTCACCTGAATGGCAAGGCCTTCCCTGTGAAGATTTAAGCAGGCTAACCATCTGGCTTAGATGGTAGATTCCTAAACAATTCCCCTTCACAATTCTGATTAAATAAACTAGCTCTAGTTCAATCCATCTCTTGTATGTCACCTCTTCATTGACTCCTCCATCTGCCAGCAAAACCATAAAGCCAATGATAGTTGAAGACAGGCTCAAGTAAGCTTGGCTCTTCACCCCAGGTCTCCTTCATGACAATTTCATAACATCCAGTTCTTGGGCCATGGCATCAGATAGTACAGCCCCAATGCAAAGCTTGCTCCTTGCACACCTCTGACCAATCGGAATCAAGAGGGTGAACTGTGGTAGTGGGGAGACACTGAAGAAACATGGCTCCACTTTTCTTGGCAGTATCAATAGAGCTTGGACATCACAGAAACAGATAGGCATGTCTATGAATGGATACCTTGTCTATCCATTCACCTATTTCATAGCAATACTGCATTGCATTACTGGCTAACAGTCATAGAATCATAGAATTGTAGAGCAGGAAGGGACCGCGTTGATGGGGCCTAATTTCCTTCAGAAGCAGGAAATCCATCTCTAATGTAATGTTGATAAATGGCCATCCAACCTCTATTTAAACATGAAGGACAATACATACCTCCCATGGCAGTATCTGAGAATGTGTGTAAATAAATCACTCTTAAGTAATTAGCAGAGTCCTGGAAAGAAAATTTACACTTTCTCTTCTCCGGACAGCAGTGAAAAATAAGACACAGCGAAAGTTTTGCTATGAGAGATTCAAACAATATAATTCACAGACAAATTGTTGTCTTTCTCCAGTGAAGGCTTTTATCTCTTAGTTTCAGGAAAAATATCTCTTGTTGTTGTTTAGTCATTAAGTCGTTACCCCATGGACCAGAGCATGCCAGGCCCTCCTGTCTTCCACTGCCTCCTGGAGTTGGGTCAAATTGATGTTGGTAGCTTTGGTGACACTGTCCAACCATCTCGTTCTCTGTCATCCACTTCTCCTCTTTCCCTCACACTTTCCCAACATCAGGGTCTTTTCCAGGGAGTCTTCTCTTCTCATGAGATGGCCAAAGTATTGGAGCCTCAGCTTCAGGATCTGTCCTTCCAGTGAGCACTCAGGGTTGATTTCCTTCAGAATGGATAGGTTTGTTCTCCTTCCAGTCCAGGGAACTCTCAAGAGCCTCCTCCAGCACCACAATTCAAAAGCATCAATTCTTCGGCAGTCAGCCTTCTTTATGGTCCAGCTCTCACATCCATACATTGCTACTGGAAAAACCATAGATTTGACTATGCGGACCTTTGTCGACAAGGTGAGGTCTCTGCTTTTTAAGATGCTGTCTAGGTTTGTCATTGCTTCCCTCCCAAGAAGCAGGCGTCTTTTAATTTTGTGGCTGCTGTCCCCATCTGCAGTGATCATGGAGCCCAAGAAAGTAAAATCTGTCACTGCCTCCATATCTTCCCCTTCTATTTGCCTGGAGGTGATGGGACCAGTGGCCATGATCTTAGGTTTTTTTTAATGTTGAGCTTCAGACCATTTTGGCACTCTCCACTTTCACCCTCATTAAGAGGTTCTTTAGTTCCTCCTCAGTTTCTGCCATCAGAGTGGTATCATCTGCATATCTCAGGTTGTTGATATTTCTTCTGGCAGTCTTAATTCCATCTTGGGATTCCTCCAGTCCAGCCTTTTGCATGATGTATTATGCATATAAGTTAAATAAGCAGGGAGACAATATACAGCCTTGTCATACTCCTTTCCCAATTTTGAACCAATCATTTGTTCCATATTCAGTTCTAACTGTTGCTTCCTGTCCCACATATAGATTTCTCTAAACATGCCCAATTCCCTGTATCATTCTTCATAAACTGGTGTGGCATTCTCCCTTATTATGTTAGTCATGCATTATTCATGTTGTAGGCTAATGTTGTTGAGAGGTGGAGCCGAGAGAAAGGTAAAAAAGGCGGATCCTGAGAGTGAACAGTCAGAGTCGAGGAGAATAGAGTGGAGTGAGATATAGAGTGATATTTGGGAGATCTGAGGTGTGATTAGCCAGAAGAGTGTATAGTAACTGTAAGATGGTGTTCCTGTCGAGGCCCTGGTTGATGGCTGGCTTGCTGCTGCCACTAGAGCTGTAGACACTAGCACTCCTAAATGCCCTCTCCAGCGCAGAGCTTGGCCAGGGTCTTGGTTTAACCAGGAGCTGAGAGTTATGAAGCAAAATAGGAGATGGCTATGAGTTCAACTGGAGACAGGAACCGACGGATTATAATAGGAAAGCTGTCAGGATCAGGACTAACCTCCACCTTGCCAAGGTGAGGGCTGCCGTTGAGCGTACTTTGCTAACCGGATAAGCGAAGCTTCAAATCTGCAGGTGGAACTTTTCTGTATAGTTCACAATCTATCCGGAATTGGTCTAAGTGATGGGCCTCCTACTAATATCTCACCTGACCAATTTGCAACATTTTTCAAATCTAAAGTGGACACCACCCGCCAGGACCTCTCTCCTTTTTTAAATGCGGTGGATCAAGCAGAGATGTCCAGCGCTCTGCCTTGCCCGGTGATGCTTGAAGTATTTCAGCCTGTGATTGCAGATATGGTCGACAAAGAGCTTGATCACTGTTGGGCCACCACTTCCTCTCTTGACCCATGTCTGGCCCAGCTAATCAAAGCAGCCAGGCCTATAAAAACTGAATGGGCCACAGTAATAATTAATGGGTAACTCCAGGAGGGCAAGGTCCCTCTTGCCCTCAAGGAGACACTCATTAGGCCCATTAGGAAGAAACCAAATTTGGTGGTGGATGATATTAGCAGTTATAGGGCTGTCACCAATGTTTCTTTCCTCAGTAAAGTTCTGGAGAGGGTGGTGGCTGATCAGCTTCAGGCTCTTTTGGAAGAAACCAATGCCCTGGATCCGTTCCAGTTGGGCTTCAGGCCACACCATGGTATGGAAACGGCATTGGTCACCCTGTTTATTGACCTGTTGAGGGAGGCTGACAGGGGCAAAATGTCCTTTTTGGTCCTCCTGGACATCTCAGCCACCTTTGATACCGTTGACCATAGTATCCTCCTGGGGAGGTTCTCTGAGCTCGGAATCAGCAGCCTGGCACTTGCCTGGCTCTGATCCTTCTTGGAGGACCATCCTCATAGAGTACAGCTTGGGGAGAGTGTCTCGGCTCCGTGGAGTCTCAATTGTGGAATTCTGCAGGGCTCGATCATCTCCCCAATGCTATTTAATATCTATATGAGGTGGCTGGGTGGGGTCATCAGGAGGTTTGGGGTTTTGTGCCATCAGTATGCTGATGACACCCAGCTCTACATCTCCTTTTCACCTAATTCAGTGGATGCCGTTCTGTCCCTTCAGCGCTGTCTGGAGGCTGTACTGCAATGTATGCAGGAGAATGGGTTGAGGCTGAACCCAGACAAGACGGAGGTCCTGAGGGTGGATGGCTCCTCCATTGGCAGTTTTGGAAACTCCCTCTCTTTTGGGGGGAGTGACTCTCATCGCAAAGAGTGATGTTCACAGCTTCAGGGTCCATCTGAATCCAGTGCTCACTATGGAAACCCAGGTGGCATCAGTGGTCTGCTCTGCCTATTACCATCTTTGGCAGATTGCCCAGCTGCATCCCTATCTTGA
The DNA here is from genome assembly GCF_051106095.1 of Pogona vitticeps. NCBI lineage: Eukaryota > Metazoa > Chordata > Lepidosauria > Squamata > Agamidae > Pogona > Pogona vitticeps. Next base: position 215,754,037 of record NC_135784.1, on the reverse strand, counting down.
TGACAGGGCCCTCACCACTCTGATTCATGGGCTTGTAATCTCAAGATTAGACCACTGTAATGGACTCAACATGGAGCTACCTTTGAGATTGATGCGGAAGCTTCAAATGGTGCAGAATGTGGCAGCCAGACTACTTACTGGGATGAGAAAACACCAGCATATCTCTCCCACTCTGGCTGCCTTGCATTGGCTGCCCATTCATTTCCACATTGATTTCAAAGTGTTAATGATGACATATAAAGCCCTAAACGGTTTAGGACCTCGATATGTAGCAGAACGCCTTCTCCCACCTAGATCTACTCAAGTCATTCGCTATAGCCAGGAAAGACATCTGAGGGGCCTAACGCCGAGAGAGGCCTGGAAAGAAGGAACTAGAAACTGGGCCTTCTCAGCAGTGGCCCCTTGACTTTGGAACAGCCTGCCTTCAGAGATCCACCTGGCACCCTCACTGGGTGTTTTTAAGAGTCAAGTCTTTAATTGGCTCAAGTATTGACAGGAGGGAAGACCTGACTAAAGAGCCAAGTCTTTAATTGGCTCTTTAGGCAGGCCTTCCCTCCTGTCAATATTTGACTTTTATTTCTTACTTAGTTTTTGTTTATATTTTCCCATCTTGATTAATACTTTATTGTTGATTTAATTGCTGTTTTAACTGTTTTATGAATAATTCTATTGTAAGCTGCCCTGAGTAGACATTGTCTAGAAGAATGGGATAAAAATAATAAATAAATAAATAAATAAATAAATAAATAAATGAGAAAGAAAGATCAAATAGAAGATCGTTATTGATGATTTAGAAACCTGAAGATACATATGAATAATTATCAAAACATCTGTAATCAATAAACCTGTTTCAGTTAAAAGACAGTGATGAATGGACCTTCATCTTTCGTTAGAAAAATATGTTGATTTAGTAATCAACTGGTGGCAGTGTATGAAGAGGAGTCTGGTTTGCCTTCAAGTGCTCAGTGGTAGGAAGATAACCAGGGGTAACTAGGGGCAAACGTCACAATTGGGTTCCAGACCTTTTATCATCCTGGCTACCTTCCTCTGGATATGTTCCAGCTTTTCAATATCCACTTAAATTGTGGTGCCCAGAACTGGACACAGTACAGTGGTGCCTTGCACAACAATTGCTTCATACAACGATGAATTCACACAGCGATGGGTTTCTTTGAGGAATTTCCCCCATGGTTTAACTATGTTCTCTATGGGGGAATTTCACTTAACAATGTCCCTTTTTCACTCCTGTAAAAGTGTCATAAACTGTTAGAAACTTGTTTTAAATGCTTTCAATCATTAGCCCACCTCCTGAACCCTATGCAAACTTAATTTGGTGTTGTTCTGAATCGTTGTTAAGTTTTGGTGATTTTTTAAATTCTCCATTGAAAGCCTTTGAATGGTCCGTTTTGAAGCTCTTCCGTTTTCGCTCATTTTTAAGTGTCTTGCAATGTTTGGAACATGTTTTAAATGCTTGCAATCATTAGCGCACCTCCTGAACCCTATGCAAACTTAATTTGGTGCTGTTCTGAGTCGTCGTTAATTTTTGGTGATTTTTTGTTTTCTCTCTCATTGAAATGCATTGGACGGACAGTTCAATAGGGTTCAATGAGGGAAAAACAAAAAATCACCAAAAATTAACGAAGACTGAGAACAACACCAAATTAAGTTTGCATAGGTTTCAGGAGGTGGGCTAACGATTGCAAGCATTTAAAACAGGCTTCAAACAGTTTAAGACACTTTTACAGGAGCGAAAAGGGAGATTGGAAAGGGCTCTTTGATCTCCGTTTCCCTTTTAAAGCTCTTTCCGATCTCCCTTTTCGCTCCTGTAAAAGCATCTTAAACTGTTTGAAGCCTGTTTTAAATGCTTGCAATCATTAGCCCACCTCCTGAAACCTATGCAAACTTAATTTGGTGTTGTTCTCAGTCTTCGTTAATTTTTGGTGATTTTTTTTCTCTCTCATTGAAAAGCATTGGACAGATGGTCCAAAATGCTTTTCAATGAGAGAGAAAAAAATCAACAAAAATTAACGACGACTCAGAACAACACCAAATTAAATTTGCATAGGTTTCAGGAGGTGGGCTAATGATTGCAAGCATTAATCTGTTCCAATTGGAACGGATTAACCGGTTTTCAATGCATTCCTATGGGAAATGGTGTTTCACTTAACAATGTTTTCACATAACGATTTTTTTTATGGAACCAATTAACATCGTTAAGCGAGGCACCACTGTATTTTATTTAAGGGCTGACCATACCAGAGTACAGTGATATTCTACTCTTCTTTTCCTTGACCTGGACACAACACTTTTATTGATACAGCTTAGTAGAGCATTGACTGTCTTTTGCTGCTTTGTCACACTATTGACTCATGTTTCACTTACGGTCTTCTTAGATGTGTCTACATCCCTCCCCAACTTGCAGCTTCCAAAGGCTTCACCAGAATGAAAGGGATCCCCAGAACCTTGGAGAAATAGGAAGCTTTTAATTCCCCCCAAATGGCCATGGCTGATGAGGTCATAAGAATTGTACAGTGCAAAGTTGTTCAGTAGGATTCTGCTGAACAGGGTCAATATCTAAGGAAGTGAGGGTTGCAATCTTTTATAGCTATACAAGGTGCTTGTTCTTTAACTGCACTTATATAATTTCTCCTATTAGCATTGTATTGTTTAATTACTTATTGAAATAACATCCTAGACTACAAAAAAGGAATGATACTGTATTTGGTTGTTGTGGGTTTTTCGGGCTCTTTGGCCGTGTTCTGAAGGTTGTTCTTCCTAATGTTTCACCAGTCTCTCACCGGGATCTTCAGAGGACAGTACTCTGTATTTACTTATATTCAAGCACATCTACACTCAATAAGGCTTGAGAACTTCAAAACCATTTTGGGCTAACTAGTGTCTAATGACAGGGTCAGTTCAGCAAGAAAAGAAAAAATATCGTCATGGAGTGTTATCTTTGGTCAGTCTTCAGAAAGAAACAGTTTTTGTATAAAAGCTTCATTTTTGGAGCAAAATGCAGCAGAAGACCTTTTTTAAAATTTATTTTGAGAACAGATTTTATTTTAACAAAACAGAACAACCTAGAAAGTGTTTTGATTTTCAAACAAAAGCTCCTGGCAAGAGTAAACTTAATCAAAATTTAAAAGAGCTCTAATTAAGATTTCTCTGGCAGAAAACGTTTTCTGTCATGTAGACTGTGGAATTCAGATGTGCTTAACCATATACTTTTAGAAGATTATCTTGAATAACAATGCATTGGTTTCCTTTGGATGGTCCAGTAGGATATAAAGAATAGCATTGCCTATTTAAATGAAGTTTGGTGGACATATTCCTCTGCTCTCCTGCAAGCTACTTAGGGCATTACAGGTTAAAAGCAGCACTTTGAATTGTGCCCCAAAACAGATCATCAGCCAGTGGAGTTGCTGTAACCGAGGGGGGGGGGAGGGGAATGTGATCCCTGTGACCTTCCCCCATGGGTCTACCACTATTACATGAAATTGGGAAACATTATATTTGTACCACTTTACAACCTTGCAATATATGATAGAGGTTGAATTATCAAAATCACTTTATAATGTGTTATCCATTAAAAAGGTTTTCCTGAAATCGAAATCCTGAATTAAAGATGCATATGCCTATTGAGTTCATTGATTTAAGTCTGTGATAAATCTGATCATGAGGATTTACCATGACATTCCAGGTAAACCATCCACTGAGCTCTTGTTTTGCCAAACTTTCCAGACTTGTGGGTTTAAAGCTGGAATCCTGTTGGGGTAGCAGTGCTATGGAACTAAGATAATGTCATCAGCAACAACCATACCACTGCCATTTGGGGGAATTAAAAGTTTCTTTTCCTTCCCCCAAGTCCTGGGGATCCCTAGGGATCGTCTTTATCCTCCATAAGACTTTGGGGGCCTAGAACAGGGTAGGGAACAATTTGAAGCCCCAAAATTGCCCAAAAATTATGGGACTGGCAGCAGTGATTTTCCAACTTTTAATTCTTCCCTACTCTATAGTTTGGCTCTCTAAGGCTGCTCTAGGATGAAGGGGTAAAGATCACCACAACCTGAGGTGGGGGGGAATAGGAAGCTTTTAATTACCCTCAAATAGCTGTACCACTGCAGCATTGCAACAGGATTCTAGCCACTATGTCTCATACGTGTTGGGTAGAAGTGGGATTTTCAGATTTTTCTTGGCTATAAATACCATAATTCTCCACTCTGAGAGTTATGACTACCTCGTAGGCACTTTTCAAGCACCTCAGTCTGATGCACCTGAAAGCCCTAAATTAGAAGACTTTGAGACTTAGCTAGGCCAAGTTCTACCCAAGTTTACTTTCTTAGAAAGAAAATTCCCAGCTAGTACTGGTGCAGGAACAAGAAACCTAGCTAATTTAAGCCCTTCTCCTAGGTCCATCACATTGAGGTATATGAAGGATGCCTGCAAGGTAGGTAGAACTCTCAAAATGAAGAATTATGGCATTCGTAGTACAGAAAATCCAAAAATCTTATCCTTAGGTATCATGAATTTGCATGTTACATTTATACCCAATTCTTCAACAGAGTGCCAATTCCTTCGAGTAACAATAGGATGTTACTCAAAAGAATTTCTTAAATGTTCAGAACAGCTGACTGGACTAACCTTCTACAGGAGGGCTACTGAACATCAAAGGTTTGATTTACTGTATGTGAATGCATGTAGATAGCCACCAACGTATAAGTGGGAGGTCATGAGCTTTCGTATCACTCATAGTTTTCAAATTAGCTTGCTTTGTTTTTTAACAAGGCATTGAGAGATAAGCACAGGTTTAACTTACAAGCATGATTGCTCAGTCACAAAAGTCCGCTGGAATTATGTCTATGAAACACTAGCGGATTCCCAGCAATGTATCTGCTTTCCCTAGCACAGCGGAATTTCTTCACATAAAGAAAATCTGAATCTATCTTTCAGTGACCAATCACAAAATAAAGTGCACTAAATATTATATACAAATTAGTGCACTTTATACAAATCTGTTGTGGGAAACAGACATCTGTGAAAAACTTGAAAACAAAAGTTTTCCTCAGGGTCATTTCTCTTTGGAAAAGATTGCTCTACTGTGGAGGAGGAGAAAAAGCAACCTGTAGTTGGGGCAGAATGATTTTCACCTGGCTTCCAAAGACCATGATGATAGCACAAGATGCATCTTTCTGCAATTGTTCTCCCATAATCTGGATGCCACCATCAAAAAGGTTCTCACCCTAGTGGTCACCCTGTCATCTCATCTGGCAGGGATGTGCACAGCAGTGTTGCTAAAGGACATCATAAAATTAAGGCAGGTGTACCCTGGAAAAAGAAGACATTCTCTCTTACAACCCAGTCTGAAGCCATTTGGAGCATTAAAGGATTAAACCAGCACATGAAACTGGTCCCAAAATTAGAATGCCTGCCAGCACAACTGAGACATCTCAGGAGCATTGTGATCAAACTGTCGAGCCCTGTTAAGAAACTTGGAAACCTCTTCTAGAGCAACTGCTGTGTCCAGACCACTTTTCAAACGGAACACATTGCAATCGTCTAAACAGGAGAATACCAGGGTATAACTGGCTGTGGCCAAGAGGGCTCCATCCAAATAAGGTCACAGTTCCCAGATCAGCTGAAGGTGACACAAGACACTCCATGCCACCAAAGTGACTAATGGCAATGCTGGATCAATAAGGGGTCATCAAACTATCAGTGACAAGATGCTGGATTTAAGTCTCAGATGGTTTACTTTCTAAAATAGACACATGGAGTCTGTATCCTAAAGCTACGATTCCACATTACAAGTACAAATTACTGGTAACCAACACCATCCACATGAAATAATGGCACTTGGAATAGCTCATGAAGGTAATCTAATCCAATCCCTGCTCAATGTAAACTAGCCACAGTAAAACTGCCCCCACCTTTTCTTCTCTGCACAGCTTATGCCTCATGTATGGATCCTGCTCCTACGGCCTGCCCAGAAGTATAAAAACAGAAAAATTAACAAGGCTCTATGGGGTGACATTCACCTTGATCGACATAAAATGCAGATAATGCACAAAGCACATGTGCACAATTCCACCATAGCAGAGCCCTTTTCATGCAACTGCTTATTACTCCTTGAGTAACTGCGGGCCCTCCAGCACTGCTGAGCACCAGGACATCTTTTGTGCTAACCAGCCCGAAGCCTCTTGCTGCTTTTTTGTCCTGTCTCTGTGAGTTTGTGCACTTAATAAAAAGTGATCCCAACTGAAGGGCACACATAATTCCACTAATTGCTTCACACTACAGTACATTGCCATTTAGAGTCGGTCTGTTTCTTTTCATTGCAACAGCATGGAAATAAATAAGCAATTTTCATACATATTACAAAACATAAGTATGCCTGAGCCTAATTCATATTCTTGTGATTAATAATCCAGAGCATTCGGGATGAAATATGTCCAGTGATACAAAATGCCATTTCATTAGTCCATACATTTAGGTGTGAAATATCACTGCAATGTGCCTTGACTGGAACATTTGGGGGGGGGGGGAACTGCAGCTGCAAATGAAGGAAAGGAGTTGGAGGAAGGGGGCCAGGTAAGCTCTTTACTCAAAAGATGAAACAGCAGGTGAGGTAAACCAAGGCCCCTCTGGTCATGCAATATCAGCTTGAGATCCCATCCAAGCTTTCCCCCTAGGCTCCAAACAAATACACCTTCTCTGTCTTGTTTATTTAAAAAATGGGACCGGGGGGGCAGGGGCAGGCTGAGAAATGAAATTGATTTTATTCACTTAGAATTTTATACTCCATTGCACAACCACCACCCAGCAAATTCTTCATTAAGAGAGGTAATTACTTTAATGAAGATTAAATATAATTTAAAATTCACATTCATCTTTATCTACCTACTGCAGGTCAGAATTAAACCCAAAGTGGAGGGGGGGCTGCGCTTCTGGAAAAAAAAATCCCACCATCCAGGCAGAGTTCAGCTTGGGGGGAGGGAATGGGCTTCATTCTCCCACCATCATCATCCTACCCAAAATCTCATCCATCAGTGTCTCTCACCAGCAATCTCCAAACAAGCAGCTTCTGCTGTTCTGTTAATGCTCTCCCCTGCTTTTTTTAAAAAAATACCCACCCAAGCATGTAGGACTGCAAGTAATTAAAATCAGAAGAGTACTGTAATCATACATTTGCCTGTATTGTTTGTATCCAAGCCAGTGCTTAAAAGAACATACTTTTAAAAGGAGAAGAATCATGAGGAAAGTAAAGGTCTCGGGGTTTTCTTTCATTCCAGTTTACTTATTTACCACTGGGATGATGATGCATCACAGGGTATTTGAAGGAGTTCCTCTAAAGGCTGTCAGATAAGTAACAGGAAATAGTAATTTTTTCTGATGCAGCACATGCCCACCATAATCAATTTTCTTCTACTGGGGTACAGAGAACTGGGGTGTTTCAGAACAGTAGTACTTAACCAGTGGTCCATATACCACTGATGGGACACAGCAGTCATTTAGGTGGGGTACAGGTTGTTGTACGACTAGCTCAAGAAGATCCATTTTCCCCTTGTCCCCAAGTCTTGTTCTAAATATGCAAGTACAGTGGTGCCGCGCAAGACAAATGCCTTGTGGGACGAAAAACCTGCAAGACGAATGTTTTTTGCGATAGCTGTGGTGCCTCGCAAGATGGCTTCTATGGCCGTGTTTCGCAAGATAATTTTTCCCCCAAGAGCAATGCCTCGCAAGACGAAAATAATTCATTCGTCTTGCGAGGTTCCCATAGGAATGCATTGCAATTCATTCCTATGGGAGACCGCTTTTCACAAGACGAAAATTTCACAAGACAGCGCTACTTGTGGAACGAATTACTTTCATCTTGCGAGGCACCACTGTATAGTTCTAAATATGTTTTCTTCTGAGTTGTGGAAAGCAGCCATATATTTTGAAAGCTGAATACCTGTATGGTCTTAATATCACCCAATGTTCACTGGCTTCATCAAATCTTTCGCCACATAATCATCACTTTGGTTTGGTTGTAATATGTGATTAAGATATTCTTCTTTGAATTTCCCCCCCAACAACCATGCCTGAGCCCTGCCAAGATTAGAGAGTACAGAAGTGGAGATGGTATCATAATTCTGTAAAGCAGTGCAGGTGTCTTGCAGCTAAATGAAGTAACAATATGAGAATCTTAAGTCCTGCTACTGTACTATTAACATAGAAGCTGAAGAGAAACAGCACTAACAGGAAATCCGTTTTGATGCCTCTGGCACTTATAATATAATTTGTCCTCTGTCTATGTGAGTTCATTTTGACTCTTACAGCCATATTGGAATAACGGAGTCTAATAAGAAACAAGAAGCCTCCAGCCAGTGTCTGCACCTAAAAAACTCTCTTACATATGGTTCTTATTAATCAGATCAGGTGCCTCTGTCAGATTGACTAATGCCTACTTTTCTTTCCACATCTTTTTAGGACAATAGGAATGGGCACAAACTGCCGGTTCGCCAGTTCATAGCAGTTTGTTCCTCAGGCACACAGGTGTTCTGCAAGCATTCTGGCTTTCCTCCTTTGTCTCTCCTGGTGGGCACCCATTCAGAAATAGCATCCCAGACTTCCCTGCCCCGCCTCCTCCTCTGAGCAGGTGCCCATCAAAGGAGGTGGGGGAGGGAAGCCAGGGTGCCCATAGAACACCTCTGTGTGTAAAGAATGAACCATTATAAATCGATGAAACAGTGGTTCATGCCCATCTCTAGCAAAGAACAAATCACTGGCCAACAGTAGACTACTATTTTTAGGAGTGAGTTCACAGTTGGTAGCAAAACAAATCCTTCCCCTATGCTTCAGTTTTCTAGTTACCTTAATAGAAACTAGTGCTATATTTAGGACTATACCTTGAGAGACCAAATTGGTCTACATCTCGTGGGTTCTTTTCTACTTCCTACAGTCCTTTACATAAGTAGGGATAGAAAAGCACAGTCACCACTGGTCAGTAATAAAACTTGTGGTCATCTAGTGAAGTGGAATGGTGGAAAATTTGATCCAAATAAAGTGCAGTACTTCTTCACACAGTTAAATGGTGGGATTCCCTTCTACATGAGGGGAGTGGCCTGAATCAATCTGATAACACATAATTATCAGCCATTATGGGTAAGTATGGACAGAAGGTTTCCAAAACAGAGGTGTTAACATTTGAAATTTTGAGGTTCTAATGTATTTGAGAATTATGAACAGAAAAAGTTGCTGTGAAAATGAAAGAGAAATAGTTTACATTAGTTCCAGTTGTTTTCAACTACTTTCCAGCTAAGCCTGAGAACAAGGTTAATGATATGAGAACATTGCTTTGAATAATTTCATTCATGTCTCCCAGTTTAGCATGGAAGTGAACTGAATTACTTCCATGAAGTAAAGAATGTGATGATGAAATGAGATAGATGGAGTGGTTCAGTTGTTAATGTGAAAATGGTCTCATAGTAAACCCTACTAGTAATCATAATAGTATAATTCAGCAATGGTTTAGAATCCTGGACCCTTGTTGATTGAAGGGCTTAGAATTACAGGTTATTGGGAGTCTGGAGGTTTGCAAAATCCATAGCTAAAACAAAATGAAAACATTGTAAAGCGTATTAGTCAAAAATGAGTTTGCAAGTCACAAAGTCTGTGGGTACAATAGAATTTTCTATTTAAAACTTTTTGCTAGAGAATACCATGAGTTAGAAAAATGGTGATTCATTTCGATTCATGATTCATCAAGGTCGATGAATCACAAATTATGAATTTATGATGTTTTTCTGATCAATTGATTTGTCAATTCATTTTTTACTTTAAAACCCTATAAAACACCCCTCCAAGCACCTAGGGATAATAAATCTGTAAGGAAGCTTCCCCTGGCTCTCCTCTATAAGCCCTACAAGTTTGGTAAAGTTTGAATCTTGGATGTGTGAATTATACACCCACAAGGACCCCCCCAAGAAAGATTTCCCCAGGCACCTAGAGACACCAAAATCACAGAGAAGTTTCCCCTGGTACTCCTCTACAATCCCTCTAACTGTGTTGAAGATTGCATTTCAGACATCTTAAGTTATACACCCACAAAAATGAGCCCCCCAAGTAAAGTACCCTTTAGCAGCTGACTTGGGGAAACCTAGGTTCTGTCTATAATTTATAATAGGTTTTAACACCTGCACCTTGTTTACAAGTTGTAAGAAAGGATTTTTAAAGATTTGTGTGTACAGGTTTTCGTAATGATAAAACTTTTGGACGTTTTCCAACAACTGTGAAATATTTTGCGTATACAGAACATAAAAGCAATATAGATAAACAAAGCTTATAAAAATAAGCTGAAGTTGTCTGGAATTATTGCAACAATGAAAAGACTTACCGTATTTTTCGCTCCATAAGACGCACCAAATTTTTAGAAGAAGAAAACAGGAAAAAATAATCTGTTTTCTTCTCCTAAAAATTTGGTGAGCCTTATGGAGAGATCTGTCTTATGGAACACACCCTAGGACCCTTTGGAGGCTCACCCCCACCTTAATTCAAAGTTTCTTTTGCTTGCCTGTTCATTTTCACAGTTTTGAGTCAGTCTCTCTCTCACACTCTCTCTCTCTCTCACACACACACACACACACACACAAACGTCCATCCATCCATCCACCCACCCTCCCTACATTTCCTCCCTCCCTCCATTTCCTCCCTCCATTTTGTACATTTAAATAAGCTTGATGAAGTCCTCGGTCTCTCGCACCTTTCTTCCTTGCTTGCTCCTTGATCCTTTCCCCGCCTCCTGCTTGTTTGCATTCATTTTTGGAGGAAGCAGTCATTCAAAGCCCTGGATTGATTGATTGCTTGGGGCTATTCCACAGCTGTAGCCAATTAAGCAGGCTTATCTCCCACATATGGAGGATTTACAAGTGCCTGCTGCAACCAGGAAGTAACAGGGAGAGGTGGGTGGCTGACAATTTGAAGTTTGCCTGCAGAGGGTGGGGGTGGGAGGGGGTAGCACTCTGCTCATTACCCCCAGGATTTTCACTTTTACCCAATTTGGGGTAATTTACCCCTGTTCCCCGACCAATGGCCTAGACAAACGGGCCAAGAATAGTGATCAGCACCAACTCTAGTGTTAAATTCCCCAAGAATGAACAGCAGCTCTCTCGATGATTTTTTTGATAGTATCTGCCAGATCGTCGTAGAATCTGTTTTTGACTTCTGTTGTAGGTGACAATGTTGGTGCATATGCACTAATGAGGGTGATGGGTCCCCCTGATGAGTGGAACTGTAGAGACAGGATTATTCAATTCCCCATAGTAGGTGGAACAATGGATCTCAGCAGAGTATTTCTTACCACAAAGCCAACACCATATTCCCTGGTCTCATTCAATGGTTTTCCCTGACAGAAGAATGAGAAGTTTTTTTCTTTGACAGATCCCATGTCTGGCAATCTCCTCTCTTGCAGGTCAACAATGTCCATCTGCAGCCTACTCAGTTCCATGTCGATGACAGCTGTCTTGCGTACGTCATCTCTTTCCTGCAGGTTGTCAGAAAAGCCAGAGGGTCATTGTCCAAACATTTCAGGTGCCCAACTGTAGGGCAGCTTCTTTTAATTTCTTATATTTAATTATATTTTATAAATGGTAATTTTATATATTCATTTGTATTTATAAGGCTTTTGTTTTTAAAATGGTTGCAAAAGGCACAATAAAATACCACAGGCAGTTTCTGTGTTGCCTCATTATGTGAGTTGTGCAGAAACCCTAGCAAAATAAATTTTTCCTGATTGTTTGCCTGCTTGCTTTTAATCAAACTGGAAATTTGAGAAGAAATGTGGTAGAATGAATTACCAAAAGTACCTTCCTGAAGGAAGAAAACTCATTTGGTTCGTTCCCAGCTGAGATAACAAAGGAGCATCCAACACAGTGCTTCTCAGAGAAACTAGTTTATACTGCCCACAGAAGTTATTGGGTACAGTACAATCAGATGTTAGACCTGATACAAAGTCACATTCCTTCTGACTTCATTTTTACACTCTTCTCGCCAGTGTCCTGTAAACCTATATACCTCCAGCTGATTGGCTGCATTTCTCTCTCTGACCCAATACAGTGACTTCCCCAATTCTCAAAGAGGCAGTTTTGATCTTATATAGTAGGTAATTTTATTAATAATCCTATCGACATGATTGTCATGATTTTGGGGGTGGTAGTTGGGACATTCCAATTGAGGGTTTTCCGTTCACATTTGGAAAGTCTATAGCAGTCATTCCCGACCTTGGGTCCCCAGATGTTCTTAGACCCAGAAATTCTGCACTTGTTGAACATGGCATTTAGCAAGCTCAATTCAGTATTCTCTCAACTTGGCTCTTGTGGCATATGCCCAGCACACCTGTTCCCAAGGCCAGCCCAGATTGAGAAATTAAATTTACAAACTCATATGTCCACCTGAAATAGTACAGCATCCATTCTATCACCTTAGGACTCATGTTATTTCCGTTCCAGTTTATCCTGCTGCATATGTTATTCAAAGCCGGTCACTGTGTCCTTGCATAACAGAAAATCTTGGAAGGGCCAAAAGCAGCCTGAAAACCTTAAGCCCAGAAGGAAGGAAATTTTCCTCCTTACTTCTGCCTAGTAGAAAATCAAGATATGTTTTCCAGGAAGCACCGTTCAAATGCTGTCATCCCACTGGCGTAGATACATGCTAGAGTTAAGACTTCAATAAGTCTTCTTGCACCGTTCACGTACTATTTCCTACTTTCACCTGTTTCCCGCTCATAATGCTTTTGCACCCGGTCCTTTCATTGCAGTTAGTGGGTTCAGATCTCCACTTGGCTATGAAATCCAAAGGATGGCTTTATGCAACTCATACTCTGTCAGTCTGACTTATTTCAGATGGTTTTGTGAGGAGAATGAGAGCAACAGGTGAAACGCCTACATGGGAGGAGGAATGAAAATGCCCACATAGCCTTTAACTCATCAAAGGAAAGGTAGAAAATAAAAGTGGAACAAATAAATATAATCAACATGCCCTTCCTGATTATGAACACTAGGCCTCGGGTCAGATCTAGTGCTGGTGCATTGCTTAACACCTCAGACCTGCATTAGCACCCTTCAGTCAAAACCTATGAATTGCAGATTCAGCAGCTCTTGAGATCCGGCTCTTAGCTCAAACTTGCTATTTAAAAGAACCATTGTTATATGCTGTTATGCTGTCTCAAGGCAGACAATAAAACCTTATCCGCCGGCTATGTTAAGAACAACACCTAGCTTCCCTAAGAACTGAAGCTTTACATCTAATATTTTTAACATCTGTTTTTTAACATCCTGAGGATAGAGTAACTTATTCCCCTTTTAACAATAGCTGGAGAATATATCTCCCCGCACTACTTTGCTGTGAACTTTCTGAAAGATGTACAGGCGTCTTGAATAGCCTATTTTCACACACTTCACACTGACTGAATGCTAATGGCTTCCCCAGCATAGAATAGATCCTTTTTAATAGGCAGCACAAGTTGGATATAAACTCTTTAATTGCCTGTAGAAAACACCGATTATCTTCCGGTGGCACCTATTGCAGAATACAAAGATGGTAACAAAAGCATTAACGGAGCACATTACTGGTCATTAAAAAACAAAGAACCCTAAGATGTCATGAAATTTACTTTTCATGTTCCTGTGTGAAAGCAATTTGCATACTTCTGGAGCCTCCACAAAAATGCACCTTAAGCCCTTCCTTGTATGCAAACATCTTCATTAAGATTTTTGATCCATCTGCTACCAACCTCCCCCCAGCCCACCTCTATAAAAGAGCTATCCAAAGAAAGCAACTCATTATTTGTTATTTCAGGGGAGGGGAAGAGGAGAGGAGGAAGAACTTCAAAAAGCCATCCCAAAACCTGCACTGATGTCTTCTGACAACTTGCTAGTCCCTGCAAGTTGTTAGTAAGACGTGAATTAAAACATTCTGTTGATGGTGCCTCTCCCGGCTGTACCTCAAAGGGATGCTTCACCTGTGATCGCTAACAAGAAACTACAGCTTTCAAAGAGACTGGGGTGGGGGTGGAGAGGAAGTCCAGCAACATTGTCCACTGATGAAGTTACCCTGCTTTTCAGCAAGGCCTGCCAGCTTTAGTTGCTATCAATGTAGGAAGGAGCAAGTCTGTAACCTCAAACAGATTTGAAACTCAGTGCCACTGAAACCCTCATCGAAAGCTATTATTTATTATTAATGCATTGATTTCACCTAATTTTTATGCTGCTCTCTAGGTCCAGCACTCTCAGCACAGGTGACCAATCAGAAGGTTCTCACCCATTCTGAGTAACAGCAACTGGCCTAAGGTCACTCAGTGAGTTTCATGGCTAAAAGGTGGGGTGGCTGAATCCAAGGATGGGGACTTGAGTCATGGGGCTTGTTATCAAGTTGGACTTAAGTCACATCGGTGACTCAACTTGGACTTGACTTTTTGATGTTTTTTAAATGATTCAGATTCAACTCGCAGTTCAGAACCCACCCACCTCCTCCCTGTTTTCTGGAGAAAAGAGCTTGGTTTTAATAGGGGCTCGGACTTGTGAATCTATGTTTCCCTTGCCTAGTCCAGTGTTTTTCTGGATAGCTCAGCAGTTTAGGAATCTGGTTGCAGAGCCAGAGGTTGAGTGTTCAAATCCCCACTTGTACCTCCTTGACAGGGGCTGGACTCAATGATCTATAGAGTCCCTTCCAGCTCTACAATTCCAAGATGATGACGACAACAATTAGTCCCTGCATCATTTAGCTGCAGGCGGGGGGGGGACAAAGTGAGGACAAATTGATGGAACAAATAGCTCTTACAGATTACAGATAAGAGATTTGTTTTTTTAATTATCTCTCCTACACAGAGCTTGGAAAAGTTACTTGTCATAACTTAGCCAGATAAATATAAACACAAAACACACCAAAAAAATAAAATAAATAAATAAATAAATAAATAAATAAATAAATAAATAAATAAATAAATAAATAATGTTATAGTACTTCACATTGAAATATGACACAAAAACTCACATTGAATGGTAACATTTAACACTTAAGCTGTCATAACTTTTTTGTTTTTATTTTTGTCTGGGCATGCTGGACCAGACTAATGCAGCTATTTCTTTGCTACAACTTTCAGAAATGTTGACATGTCTTAACCTCATGTACAATATTCCATGCATACTCCATGTTCCACTCGCACATCAGAGAGAGACATTCTAGCCCCAGCCCTTTGCTTGCTCTGCTGGTTTATTCATGACAGCAGGTCATTCAAAAATGAAATTCCACATCTGAAGTGTGGCTAGTTTCCTTCCCTTTGAAGCCTCCTTGGCAGTTAGAAGTGCTGCTGTCTATTCTGCCTCCTCAGTCTGCTCCTGGTACAAACAAATGCAGCAGTACATTATATTCTTTAGCATTCCTGCATGTTGATGAAATCTTGAAAAAGGTTTACTTTTACAGTAATGATTTACTGTCATCAGTGCAACCTTGTGTGTGTTTTTTTGTGCCATCAAATTGGTACTGACTTATATTGACTCTAATAGGGTTTTCAAGATAAGTGAAATACAGTGGTTCCTCGGTTAACGTCGATAATCCGTTCCAGGAAAATCGCCGTTAAGCGAAAACATCATAAAGCAAAAAAAAGAAAGAAAGAAAAAGAAACGCACTGACACCCCTTCAATGCGTTCCAATGGGGTCAAAACTCACAGTCCAGCGAAGATCCTCCATAGGGCAGCTGTTTCCACTGCCTGTCTTGTGAGGAATCCATCCCAGAAAACAGCGGGGAGCCATTTTGTTTACCCGGTGGCCATTTTGAAACCGCCGATCAGCTGTTTTAAAATTGTCATTTTGCGACGAATCAGTTCCCAAAGCAGGAAACCGATCATCGCAAAGCGAAAAAACTCCATTTTGCAATCACAATTGCGATTGCAAAAAGACCATCGTAATGCGGTTTTGTCGTAATGCGGGGCAATCATAAAGTAAGGCACAACTGTATTTAAGGAGTTGTTTTACCATATACACTCCCTCAGTGAATTTCCATGGCCAAGTGGGGATTCAAACCCAAGACTCCTGAATCCTAGTCAGTCACTCTATCCACTACACTACACTACACTACACTACACTACACTACACTACACTACACTACACTACACTACACTGGAAATCCAGTGCAACTTAAGGGTATATTAATTTCTGGGTGAGATGGTGCGGAGAAACTCTTGTTTCATTTTCTTATATTCCTGCTTTCTACAACATGTAGCCCTACCACCACTTCTGCAGTCTAGACTATAGAAGTCCAAGAAAAGGTAGACAATATGATTTTGTGATTTTCATGATAATGCGTTTCAGCTCAAAGCAAGCCATTGTGGCAACGTCAGAACCAATAGTCCCAATCTATTTCTGTTTCCTTGCAGCCTGTTCAGCAGAGGGTAAATCACTGCATGCCATCAACTTGAAAGACACTGATATATCCTTTGATATTTTACAAGATATCTAACAGTTGCAGGAGCAGCAAAAGTCTCACTTTTCCAAATATTTTTTAAAGATTTCAGCCAAGTTATTTACCCTAACTAGGAAAGGGATTTTCAGATTTCTTGGACTACAAATTCAGTATTTTCCACTCTGTGAGTTCTACCTTACTTACACGTATCCAGTGGCAACCTAAATGTGGCTCAGCTGGAAGAAGGATTGCTCTGCAAGAGGTGGAGCTGCCAATGCAGTGATGCTTAGCCTGCCAACCCGGAAGTGGCAAGCGCAGACCTTTTGCGTCACGGCCAAGGGGGATGCCAAGGAAAGAAACCTTTATCAGCTTGGCTCCCCCAAGGTCAGCCTCTCTGTTATTGCCGGCACTCTGGGAGGACAGAGGACGACCAACAAAGAGAAGCAGTTTCACTTTCCCTCATGAAAATGGCTGCTGCAGCCTGCTGAGGGCTGCACAACAGCACTCCACATGGTTTGGGGAACAGGATAGTGGGGGGCAGAGCCACCAGCTAGTGTCAGCAGCTGATTAAGGGCTGTTTTCCATTAAATAAAAATAAAAATTAAAAAAATAAACTGAATAAATTAAAGTTTAAAAAAGAAAGAAAAGAAGGAAACAAAGGGAGCGGAGTAAGGAAAAGGGGCATCGGGACCCTTTGGGTCCCCCTTCTGAGGCATGGGCTGGTAGTGGCAACTTGATACTTTAAAAAAAGAGAGGGGTGAAGGGAGAGATAGGGAGATAGAAACAGGCATTTTTGAAGGTTGGCTGTAGGGTCAGTAAGTGATGGGACCAAAAGAGCTTATAAACAAACAAACACATAAATAGCATATAATAACATATGATAAAATAAATAAAAAGGGGGGGAATAGCAAAAGGCATTTTACCTTGGAGGTGACAAACATCTAGTATCTTATTGCAGCAGGTTTATAAATTGTAAGCTGCTGAATAACTGGCAAGTAACATTTTAAGGGCGGTGGAGTTGACTCTGGGTGCCCATGGTAAGTCGTGGGTCTTAAGTTGACTCTGGGTACCTATGGTAAGTCATGGGGCTCAAAGAAGTTCAAGACAATAAAAAAAGGCAAGCAGCCAGTGAAGTGCAGGGCACATGCATGCACAACTCCAGTAGAATCCCCTTTGGGATGTGGCCCTGGGGGGTTGTGAATTTACCAGCACCTTACCAGACATCAATTCCTCAATGGCCATCAGATTCTGAGAGAGGCATTCCAATGGGGGTAACGCTTGGACCGGCTTTGAAGCCTTACCCTCAGTGGTCTGTCCCCCAGGTTTCATGGATGGGCTGAGACACCAATCGCTACCTCCCAACTATGACACAGGGTACAACTCTGTGTCACGTAGGGCTCTCCCTTATGGAGATCAATCCCTGCTGCTTGGTGACCCCTTCTAACCAACTACCGTAGAAAAAAATTGAAGGGAAAAATAAGTAGATATTTTTGATCTTTTAAATAGATATTAGAGGAGAAGAATGGGGACAAAGATGGAGATAGAGAGGGGGAGAAATTTAGGAGGAAGAATCCTCAAAGATGCTGGGCTAATTGGCTTCCAGGCTTTTTCATTTGTGCAGGAACCATTGTAAAAGTGCAACCTTTATGTCCCTTTTCTTTGATTCAGTACATTAATCTGATATATAGGGCATACACAAATTTTCTAGGGCATTTTTAACTGAATCTTTGGATTAATGGAAAGAACATTAGACAGACTGATATCTATTGGAGAGACTGGCTCCCTGTGACTGCTGTTTAGTCTGGATTTTCTTTGGCTGGACTGTGTGGGACACTGATAATAGAATTTTGTTAGGTTTCTGGAGAAAAAGGGATATTTTTGCCATGGTTGTATTTTAAATTGTTGGGCTAAAAGTTGATTTATATATCATAATATCTGTGCAAGAATGGGAGGAAGAACCTAGGGGAGGTTTATGATTTTTGGTGAAGGATATAGTATTTTTTATACAGACCTACTCACTGGAAAGATCGAAATGACCTCTGAAAAATTAAAATATCAAATGCTGGGGACTTTGTCTGCCCAATCTCAAAATCTGGGAATAGTGGCACAAAAATCTGACAAAGAATGGCAGACTACCATGCAAAAGATAGTAACAGCAGGATTTCAGCAAGTAAATGAGTGTCTTAGATCAGATGAAAGAGAGATTAACAGATGTTAAACAACAGTTAAATGAAGCTGTACTAACTCCAGAATTGCTTCTATTGAGTATGATACCAGGTAACATAGATGGGATAAAGAGTTACCCAGTGAACTATTTAGCTACTATAGTCAGAAAATGTTATATTAAAAATTGGACTGCTGTCCTGGATTCATCCTTCTCTTCTGAAAATTGGAAGAAAGCAGAGTTACAGAAACAAGAGGAGCTTACTGAGAAAATATGGGAAGCGACAGAAATGGATACTCTTTCAGATGTGCTGAATGACTGTCCAAATCAAAAGGAAATTGAATGATGGGATTTATTTTACAAATGGCTTTGGTTCCCTGATAGTGTTGGAGTAACTTAGACTTAAACTAAAACATAACTGTAAGTTGATAGCTGGAGGGTAATCAAATAGTAAAAAAAAGCAGAAAGTTGATTTGTTATTGAAATATGAATAGATTGGATGATTGCATATTTTCTCCTATCCCCCAACCATTTCCCTTCCCCCCACTTCCTTTTAACTTTTGTATTCCCTACCCTATTATTAGTTGTTAAAAAATAAGTATTAAAAAAGGAGTAAACAACAAAATGATCATTTTATTAGTCCCTACTCCAAATATTTGAGGCATTGCCCAGGATCTCACAAAGGCAGAAAGTAGTTATAAACTTCCACACAAGCATTGTTAACTTGTCAGTCTTCCTCTTGTCACTGCATTTCATATGGCACTCCAGAAAGACAATCACAGGTATGTGGGGGGGGGGTGAGGGTGTAAGGGCGGGAATCTGTAGATGCAAGTATCAGCATAAGGCTTTCCATATGCATATTTGCACAACTGTTCCTTTTGAGTTCTCCAACCCTCAGCATTTACTTTTCATCTTTATGCTGCGGGTGGTGGTGGGGAACAGCTGGGACTAAGCAAGTATCTGTGTGACCTTTGCTGAACGGCACAGAATATAAGAAACAGCAAGACACCTGCAATGAAGCCCATGTAAGGATTAGATTAAAACCAAGGAATTTTATTCCTCCTAGCTAGGTGGATCAGAAAATAAATGACCCAACCTGACCTCCTTCACAGCAACAAGAGGTGAAAATGCCACTGCCTTGCTCTTTTACTGACAACTAAATGATATGTACCGAAGGGTTAGAATTAAATTTAGAGACTTGTGACAAGATATCAAAGCTGCAAGGCTGAATTGTATTGAACTAAGGGGGTAGAGAGCAGAGAATCACGTTATACTGCATAGTGTATACATACTGTACTCTAGGAAAAGCAGCTTCAAACAGCTTGCTAAGTTTCAAATAATATTCCTTGTTGCTCAGAAGTATCAAGCAACAAATGAAGAAGAAGAAGAAGAAGAAGAAGAAGAAGAAGAAGAAGAAGAAGAAGAAGAAGAAGAAGAAGAAGAAGAAGAAGAAGAAATTGGCAGTGCTTGGAGGAGGCGGGCAGGGAAGCTGGGGCACTACCTCTGAGTGGGTGCCGAAAAACACCTGTTTGGCTAAAAAACAAACTGACACATACCTCCAAACTGGCAGTTTGTGCCCATCTGTCATCATCATCTGGCAATCAAAACATCTCGCTTGTGGATGAAACACACTTCAATGGCCCCCATAGTCATCATCACTTTGTGAACAATAAGAAAAAATTTCGCACTGTACTATAAGCAATTGCAGATTTCAGAAATCACACCACCAGAGCTACAAAAAATGGCAATAATAAGAAGAACATACATACTACACCATTTAACAGATACTAAGGTTTTTGGTTAAAACTTGTATCTGTTATATAACACCAGTCAATGTTTTTATAGTTTTGATTGACTGTGCCTGGTACTTTTGAATAATAATATAACTGCATGTTGTTGTTGTTGATAAAACCTGTATTTATTATACAATACCAGTCAAAGACTGTGTTTTGAATTTAATGACGATGATGTTAACACAGTCACTTTTGCAATGAGCTCTCTCTGGAGGGAAATGATTGGCCTGCAATCTGACCTCTGGTTTTCACACTCTTAGTCTTACATTTTCAGAGCTGAAGACATTTTGCTGCCTGAGGTACAGCAGCAAATAGTGTTCTAACTCCCCCAAATCAAGGTGCATGTGATTCCAAGCAAGTCACAAAAACGTCTGTCATGCAACACAGAAAACCCCTACATGAACCTCTCCACTTTCCTGGCAATAAATATATTGTAGTAATTTGAACAGCTAATAATCTGGTGTCTATTGACAGCACCCCAAATCTAAGAACAGAAAGAAAGCCATGTTGGATCTGACCATAAACTGATCTAGCCCAACATTTTCCTCACACAGTGGCAAACAATATACAGTATCATAAACTTTGGTTTATGATACTGATATACTGTGCTTCTGTACTCATGATTCAAAAAGACAGGAAATGGGCCAATACTGCTGCAAAATATCATCCCCTCATTGTCAACAGGAAAAAGGATGTCATTCTTTACATACCAAAGGGCAGGCTGAATGTTGGCCACACCAATGGCAGCAGTCAAGATGGTCTACAGGATATCCTCTTCTGCTCCTGATTGTTGAAAAACACCCCTGACAATTGTATTGGGTTTCGATGAGAAGTGCTGAACCGATGGAAAAAAGAAGTCCGCTTCTGGCATTTTCCCTTGTGTTGTGTCTCTTTGTGAATGCTAGTGGTACCGAGGGACTGCTGTTCAACACCTTGACCTGTGGAGTGTTTCAAGGTTCCATGATTTCCAATACTATTTCACATGTACATGAAAATCCTGAATTCTGCCTAGAATTTTGTGGTCTGATACCATCAGTGTGCTGATGACACCCAACTCCATCTGCTTTTTAAGATCTTCCAGGAGGCCAAGAGAAGAGCCACTCAGATGAGGAGGTGGAACAGGGATTCCCGCAGTACTGTCTTTGAGAGGGCAGCTGCTGGAAGAGGCAGAGAAGGGAAGTCTGCGCTCCTGATGCAACTGGATGATCACATGAAGAGCAGGAGAAAAGCAGTGTCTGCCAGCTTATGAGTGGGGGAACTGGTGGAGGAGCAAATGTGCAGGACCTGTGGTGCCACACTAATGAAGTGGCATCAACCTCCGTTATGAGGTTCATTCCCATCTCTAATACATGCCCTTTAACCTCTCAGTTAAACCAATCTGGTCATGCCCACTCTGCCAAATGCAGACTGGAAAGGTATGTTCCAATTTTATATCCTTTTTTTGTGTGTGAGGCAAAGTGATGAGGAAAAGCTGTACTGGACCAAAACCTCTATGGATATGTTTTGTACATGTTTTTCCAAAATATGTTCCTTTGCTTTTTGAAATAACAAAAGAGGAAGAGGTTGGAGTTAGCAGAGAATGTCACAGGAAAGCAAGGTCAAAATCATGCATACTAAGTGAAAGGAAAATAGTGAAGAAAGAAAAGGACAGAAATCAAGATATTTGAAATTTGGTGTTGGTTGAGATACTAAAGACAGCCAGATAAGCAGACAAGTTGGTGCTCAATCAAGTCATGCCTGAACTCTCACTTGAGCAAAAATGAGCAACCTGGGTCTATTGTACCAGGCACATGTAACAGAAATGAAAACATTCTAAATGACTGAACTATTGCTGTCCCAATCCCGGAATAAAGACACGAGACAAAGATGTGGGTTAAATATGGGCCATTTTATTGAAAACATCAATTATGATAATGGCAATCCATTGCCAAAAGAGAGGAGGCCTGCAGTAGTGCGGAAACAGGTGAAAGGCAGGGGTATGCCAACACCCCTTGATCAATAAAATGGGTGAGTCCCCGGTCCCAAGTTCCCACGGTCTCCAGACCACAGGAACCTGGCCAGCTGCTAGTAAACACCCCCAGACCTCAAGCCATCTTTTGCTGATGACTGTTGGTCCAGAAGTGGCCCAGCGCATCCTCCCGCCACAGACACTGTAATTGCACAATCCACAGTGCTGGGAAGTGGGATGCGCTGTGAGCTTACCTGAGATTACAACTGGGACACACTGAAAATACCTGTTATTTCTGCACTACCCACCTGTGTGACCAAAATTTGTCCACCGAATGCCAACAACCCTTATCCAGTGTGGGATAGGTGAAAAATCTTGCCATCCAAGAGCCAATCAGGATGAAGGTCAAAAATTCCTATCCGGCCCCTGAAAGGCGACCAGAAAACTCACACTAGAAAAAAGGGAGGGCGGGTGGGAGCCTGAAAAAGGAAGACAGCAGTACAACTGGGAAAGCCCTTAAAATACCCAGGGCTTTCCCACCACTCGCACGTCTCATGAGGCATAAACGCAGCCTCACTCTATCCCAGGTGTACAGCAAGGGTCGCTTACGCTGGCCAAAGGTGATGCCCTGCCAGCGATCAAAACATTTGCATAGCATTCTGACCAATCAGAATTTGTTTGGAATCATCATCTCTGTGTTTTATTCTATGCACACAAATGGGACGTACCACTGAATGATGGTTTGGGGATCATCCTAGATAATCTAGATCATCCTTGGTGCATGCGCTTGTAATCTCAAGATTAGACTACTGTAATGAGCTCTACGTGGGGCTACCTTTGAGGCTGCTGTGGAAACTGCAGGTGGTGCAGAATGCGGTGGCCAGATTACTCAGTGGAGTGAGAAAATACCAACATATTTCACCCACTCTGGCCGCATTGCATTGGCTGCCCATCCGATTCCGCATCGACTTCAAAGTGTTGATGCTCACATATAAAGCCCTAAACGGTTTAGGACCTCGATACTTGGCGGAACGCCTTCTCCCGCCAAGATCTACCCGTGTCACTTGTGCGAGCCAGGAGGTGAGGCTGAGGAGCCTAACGCCGAGGGAGGCCTGGAAGGAGAAGACAAGAAATCGGGCCTTCTCGGCGGTGGCTCCTCGCCTCTGGAACAACCTACCTCCTGAGATTCACGTGGCTCCCTCGCTGGGCATTTTTAAGAATCAATTAAAAACATGGATGTTTAGGCAGGCCTTCCCATAGATAATTCCTGATGCCCTTTCCCCCCCCCTCTCCTTTAGCTTTCCCATTCTGCTCAGTATTTTTGTTATGTAAATTGTTTTAATATGTATATTTATTGTATTATCTTTTAATGTTGTTAGCCGCCTAGAGTGGTCCTGACATGACCAGATAGGCGGGATATAAATAAAATAAATAATAATAATAATAATAATAAAAAATCATGTGGATCTTTGAAGATCCATGCATCAGATCCACATTTTGCCCCACTGCAAAACCATGTGCTAAGGGGCCCATGATTTCCGTGGTATAGTATGTGGGCACAGATGGGCCCTATGATTGGATAGTGATTTGTGGATGATCCTGCAGAAAAAACATGTGGGTCCATGGGGACCCGTGCAGCAGCATCATATTTTTGCACCCCTGCAAAGCCATGTACTGAACAACCCATGATTTCTGTGGTGTACCTGTGGGTGCAAATATGACCTATGATCTTGCAGTGGTTTAGGGAAGATGACATCTAAAAATAATATGATATCATGTAGATCCATAAATGTATGAGTAAACTAGGTAAACTTACTCATAAGTAAACTGGATAAAACATGCTTTGAGATCATTCAAAGCCACAACGGTAAAAAGCAGTAATTTATTAAGTGAGGGAGCTGCTGGATATTATCATATATATGTTTAAAATAGCTTTTAAAATACTTTAACAGGAAAGAGCTAAAAATGCGTTACAAGGAAGGAGTAAAATGCTTTCTTTCACACTGAAAGCCATGGTAGGGTTAAAAGTGACAGACACCTGCTCTGTGGACTGAGTATTTTTTTTGTTTTTGTTTGGGGAACACTTATCTTTTGATTCTGCTTGTAGAATGGCTTTTGCTGCACTTCCACAAGATATATAAACATGCATGTTGTCTCTTACAACTGGAGTAGGGGTGGGCTTCCTATTGCACATCCATTCCTATAATTCAGTAAGAACCCCCCAGGAGGAATTATGGGAGTGAGATCCCTCAAACCAGCAAGTAGAGAAGCCCTCTTACCTCCCTCTTGTTCTCAAATTGCTTCTCTGGCAAATGGGAAGAAACACACCCACACCTGCACACTGTGGAAGCCCCAAGGATAGCCTGCAGCTCACAAAGGTGCATGGGAGGGGGAGGTCCAGGGGAGCCTGCCTCTTTGGATGTATGGATATATTTCCATAATGAATAGTAGCCATTAGTGACCCTAACCTCCATGAATTTACCTAACCCCCTTTTTAAACATTGTGCTAATTGGTGGTTTTAGACTAGCCAAAACTCTGCTTAGTTTATTTTCAAAGTTTTGGTCTGGTGGATTGGGTTTTTTGTTTTGTTTTGTTTTTCATTTTGTTTGTTAGTTTTGTTTTGTTTTGTTTAATAAGTGATTGACCCAAACAGGGCATGATACAAAAATTAAAAGGCAGGCACTCTCACATCTTGTGGAGACTTCCAGTGTCCAGTTGGGCAAGTTTTTTTGAGACATGGTATCAGACAGAGGTTATTTTAAAGCAGATGTTCAAACTGCAGAGATGCCCTCTTACGCCACACATAAACACTCCTGAAAAGCCAAACACAAATCTTCATGCTGAATGTTTATTCTAGGGTTGGTACAATACAGTCAAGATGCCCTGGGTGCTACTTGCTGGAGTATGTAGATCAATTGTGTCCCAGTATTCAGTGGGTGATTCTGCCAATTACTCAGTTCTACCCTGCTATTGGGGCGCTATTGTGCATTGGTCATTTCCTGCCCCTCCTCTCTCTTGTGTGCCTTCTTCCTTGAACAGGGCCTTTTCCAAGATGGAGATTGCCTGAGCACATGCTATCTGATTGCTCTCTCTCCATCCACACTTGCATCCATGCCATCCAGCTTTAGGGGGTGGTTTACCCCGTTTTGGGGGATGTGGTGGCACTGCGGGCTAAACCACAGAAGCCTTTGTGTGCTGCAGGCTCAGAAGACCAGAAGTCGTAAGATCAAATCTATGCAATGGAGTGAACTCCCTTTGTCCCAGCTCCTCGCCAACCTGGCAGTTCGAAAGCATGCAAATACGAGTAGATAAATAGGTACCATCTCGGTGGGAAGGTAAACAGCATTCTGTGTATAGCCGCACTGGCCACATGACAACGGAAACTGTCTTCGGACAAATGCTGGCTCTACGGCTTGGAAATGGGGATAAGCACCACCCCCTAGAGTCGAATATGACTGACTAAAATGTCAAGGGGAACCTTTACCTTTACCTTACCCAGTTTAGAATCATTCATCAAAGCTAAAGAAACTTACCTGGAATATGTTAAGACCTTATTTGTTTTTCACTCAAATGCTATATTTTGACCTTTGCTACTGAAATACTAAAGTCTGTAGTTAATAAACCTTTTTCTAAAGTTATTAAAAGTTAACTCCATGTTTTGACTCTGTACTTAATTTAACTCATTGAAGATAATTTGTCAGATCTCTAGCATGATAGCAGACAAGGTTCATTGTGATCCAATTACTCTTCCATTGCTGAGCTATTAAGAGTCATTAAACTTGAAGGCCAAGCAGTTAGAGTAAAGTGCTGTTGTGGTCACAGAGAGGAGTTAGACTGAAAAGAAAGGTTTTTGGTCATTCTAAATTTGAGCAAAAATGTCTGAGATAAAATGTTCCATGCCAAAATTCCAGCCTGCTAATTTCCAAACCTGGTTATTTTGCCTGGAGAATCTGTGTGAAATCCAGGGAGTGCTTGAGTTTTTAACAGAGGATGAACCTGATATAACACATAACCAGTATGCAGATTGCAAACCTAAGAATGCAAATGCAAAGAGTCTCATAATTCAGTCTTTAACAGAAGAGAGATTGGATCAAATCAGGCATGAGAAAACAACCAAGAGTATGCTTGCCAAGCTAAAATCACTATACCAAGGTGATCAAGGACAGAGTATTGCAAATTTACTAAAACAAGCAACACAGTCCAAAGGGCATGAGAAATCAGAATGATTGGATCAATATATTCTGAGAATGCAAACAATATTTGAAAAATTGGTTGTGGCCGGTGAAACTTTAAGCAAAAGGATGCAAGTTATTCTGATCCTTAATTCAATGCCTCCAGAATTCAATTCTTTTTCTGGATCATATAAGGAGCATGAGGGAGGGCTGGATAATCCGATCCCTTGCTTGCAAGAAGAGCATATCAGACAACAAGTTACCAAACTGGTTCTGCTGATAGCAGTCACAAAAAGAAACAGTTGATTTGCTATATCTGCAAAATAAAAGGACACTTTGCTAGAGACTGCAGGAGCAAAGCCAGAAAAGAAAAGCTTAACCAAAATGATAATAATGAAAAGAAAACAGCCATGCATGTGTGCAGTTTTCATACAAGTCACTCGATTTCTAGCTTCTACCTTGATATAGGAACTAATCACCATTTAATTAGAGATGCTGATTTGTTCACTGAACTAAATCCAAGTCCAGTGAAACATATAATATGTGCAAGTGGCCACCATGTGGAAGTACACAGTGAAGGAAATGTTTTGCTCAGATGCAAAAATAAAAATGGCTTTGAAAATCTTGTTGCGGAAAAAGTACTGTATGTTCCAAAGCTCACAGCAAATCCGTTAAGTGCATCTACACTGGTGAACAAGAACTTTGAAGTGCAATTTGATAAAGAAGGTTACAGTGTCTCATTTGGAAATGTGACTTATCTCACTGGAGTCCAAAAAAATTGATTGTTTGAGTTAAACTGAGAAACCACATGGAGTCTTTATGGCTCACAAAAGAAAGGAAGACAACAGTGCTGCCATGTGACATAGAAGATTTGTGCATAGGCTGCAATTCTGAAGTTGCAGAAAAATCAGCTATGGGGATTGATACTGATGGGAATACTGACTGTGATTCCAGATGTGTAGTTAGTGTGAAAGAAAAGGCGACCAAGCTGTCTTTTCCCAAGAAGAATGGAACACAAAATACAAAGCCACTAGAGCTGATCCATGCAGATTTGTGTGGACCCCTCCAATCCTCAGCAGGAGGGCACAAGTACATTCTTATTCTCATTGATGGCCATTCAACATACTGTGTGATCCACCTATTCAAAGAAAAGTCTGAGAGCTTCTACATGATGAAGGCATATGTGGAGATGGTGAAGAACAAGTTCAACAGGAAGCCTCAGATTGTGAGATCAGACAACAGGGGCGAGTATATATCACGGCATATGCAGACTTTCTTCAAAGAGCAAGGAATTCAAAATCAACACACAGTGGCATACAGTCCTGAACAGAATGGTGTGGCAAAGAGAAAGAATCAGTCAGTCATGGACATGGTCAGGTGCATGCTCACTGAAGCAAAACTACCTAATAAATACTGGGTAATGCAGTATTAACAGCAGTCTATCTGCAGAACAGATTGCCGACCAAAGCAGTCAACAAAACACCATTTGAACTTTGGCATCAATGCAAGCCAAGTGTCAAACATCTGAGAGTGTTTGGGTGCAAAGCGTTTGCACATGTACCTAAAGAGGTCCAAACTCAATTCTAGAGCTACTTGGCTATGCACTGGGATGCAAGGGATACAAGATCCTGTACCCCAAAATGGGCAAAGCTGACATTTGCAAAGTGGTGTATTTCGATGAAAGAGAGCCCAGCGCACCAGATGAGGCTGAGATGCTGGGAGATGTTCCAGAGTCAATGCCAAGTCCACAACCAGTCCAGAGACATTCATCAAGACTGAACAAAGGAGTTCCAGTGAAGCAACTGTTGTACCTCACAGGGTGTCACTACCAAAAGAGCCTGCATCATGGAATGAAGTGCAGCAGCTGCCCACAGTGGAAGCAAACAAGTGGAAAACAGCAGCACAAGAGGAATCTGATGCACTACAAAAGAACAAGACATGGACTCTTGAAAAATTGCCAGTTGGCAAGAGGACCATCAGTTGCAATTGGGCCTTTAAGGCCAAGCAAGAGGATATGTACAAAGGTACAAAGCTAGACTTGTTGCAAAGGGCTACTCTCAAAAATATGGAGAGGACTTTGATGAGACTTTTGCTCCAGTTGTCAAGCACACCACCACTAGGGTGCTTGTAAGCCTAACTGCTTCCAGAAAAATGCATGTTGAACATCTGGATGTAAAAACTGCATTTTTGCATGGAGAAATTGAGAACTGTATGTACAACAGCCTCCTGGCTTCACAGATCCCAAGAACAAGGATCTAGTGTGTGAGCTTCAGAAGAGGATCTATGGCTTAAAGCAGGCAGTGAGAGCATTGAGCGAGAAGCAAGAAGATTCTGTTAAACAAAACAAAAGGAACTGGTACATCCACGGAATTCCAGATTATAAATGAGAGACAAAGTCTCAGGATGTAGAAATAGAATCAAGCCCTTTATTCTGTATTCTTTAAATGGGTCGTTAAAAAGCCCTGGCTCAATGCATTTCGGGGAAGCCTTCTTTAGGAGCTCAGCATAACACAAAACCACACATTGGATATTGAATCATTCACATTTTCTTTTGAAAAGTATATGCACCTGGCTTGGGACTCCCAACTTTATATAAATACATGCATTTATACTGAGCACATTAGGCATGATAAAATATATTAGGCAGAATATCAAACACATGCCGAGCTTCTTTA
Source organism: Pogona vitticeps (assembly GCF_051106095.1). NCBI lineage: Eukaryota > Metazoa > Chordata > Lepidosauria > Squamata > Agamidae > Pogona > Pogona vitticeps. The sequence continues at coordinate 215,724,849 of NC_135784.1, read as the reverse complement.
TACTCTCTGCACCTTTCTTTGATCTATATCAGCTCCAAAACTAATTGAAAGTGTTCGAAAGTGCAGGCACTGAGAAAGGAGGTATTTGTACACAGCTGTACAGGGTGGTGAGATAACCAGCCCAGCAGTGTTATCATAATAAAGGGAGAAAGTCTATTTCTTCATTACATGAGTTACTAGGATGTTCAATTTCAGAATCCAGTCAATTTCCCATTTTAGTAAATATCTTTCACAGTTCCAAGGAACTCTGTCCATGTCCCAGAACATGAGATCTTTTATTATATGGTTCATTTCTGTAACATGGCCAACCAGAGAGGATTGCCTAGTCATTTATTTCTTAAATTACTATGGTGCTCACCCATTCATACTTTAAGAGGTCTAGAGTTTTTTCCTATGTACAGTTTATTACATGGGCACCTTATAGCATAGATTACTCCCTTGGTATTACAGTTAGTGAAATCCTTCAGGGTGTAAACCTTTTTATTCTGTGGATCTATAAATTCTGACATATGCCTTGTATTACTGCAATAAAAACAATGTCCACATGAATGATGTCCTCTGGGGGGGGGGACCAAGAAAAACACTGGGAATTAATGATTGTGTAGTATATTTGAACTCACTTCTAACCAATACAGTGGTGCCTTGGCTTAAGAAATTAATCCGTATTGGAATGGTGGCTGTAAGTCAAAACGTTCTTAAGTCAAAGCGGCATTTCCCATATGAATGCATTGAAAACCGATTAATCCCTTCCGGCTGTTTTTTGTCCTTATGTCAAGGCACCATTCTTAAATCAAAGCATTCGTTCCCATAGGAACTAATTCAAAGCCTGTTAATCAATACTATACCACTAGGGGAGGGTTTTTTTTAATTTTTTCTTCTTTTGACCTAAGATGAACTTAGGTAAAAAAAAAGGGCAGGAAAGGAGGGAGAGGGGGAGGGAACACCTTCTAAGGAGAACACCTTTAAAAGCAAGCACCTTTTAAAGAAAACCAAGCCAAGCACCTTTTAGGTAAAAAAAAAAGGGGGGGCTGGAAAGGAATGAGGGAGGGAGGGAACACCTTTCAAACAGATTACCTTTAAAACCCAAACAAGCACCTTTTAGGTTTAAAAAAGGGAGGGCAGGAGGGTGGGAACACCTTTCAAATAGAACACCTTTAAAACAAGACACCTTGAAAAGCAGCTTTTCAACCAAGCCAAGCCAAGCCAAGCCAAGCATCTTTTAGGTTAAAAAGGGCAGGAAAGGAGGGAGGGAGGGAACACCTCTTAAACAGAATACCTTGAAAAGGACCTTTTCAACCAAGCCAAGCACCTTTTAGGTAAAAAGGGGGGGGCAGGAAAGGAGGGAGGGAGGGAACAATGGGGAAAAGACAAACTCTTGCTTCAGACTCTCCTCTCTGACTCTCACTGACCGAACTCCCTGGACTCTGACTCACACCTCCCTTCTAGGTTCTCTGGCTCCACCTCCCAACAGCTCCCATTGATACATGCAAATAATTTCCTATGTGAGCCGGAGCAGGGTGATCACCACAATTTCCATCACTACAGCTTGTAGTTAAACTCCACAGTTTAACTATGGCACTGCCTAAGACAGCTGTCTTATTTTATCTGATGGCACAGACAGCCCTTGAGACTACACTACACTATGTTGACTCCTACACAGGATCCGCCCATTAGGGTGTTGATTGGCAGTTGTTTATTATGAGCCCAGAAGCATAATGTGAAGCCAGGTCAATTAACAGTAGGATCAGATGGTAAAATAGCTTGCAATTTGGTCCACTCATATTGAGGTCTAGTGCAAGCTATTTCCCAGCTGTCACACAATTTACAGTCAGTGGCGCTCCAGCCAAATTCTTATTTGGTATGGCTACTCTTTTCGAGGGCTGGTCTGGAGTGATTCACCAATGAATGGTCAAGCAATCCTTTCTGATGTGATCAGATTTAATCTTTTCTCACTGTCTGGTCACACTGTAAGCTATATACAAGCTGTGCACCGTGCTGCCCTCTTTGGAAAAAAGGTAGAACAGGTTTGTGTGGTTTTTTAAAATAGCAATAATTAGTTGCTCTTTGCAGTCTTGCCATGATAATGGGTGAACCATATAATTTTGCATTATGTTTAACTTACAGTCTTTGAGAATATGTCTGTGGTGTTTGCCCTTGTGGCCCCTGCTTGTTTTTCCCTCATAAAGGCTCACGTCACGTTTTCCTCTTGCTGCCACTAGTGGATTTCTTCAATCCACAATTTAAATGATGTATGTCAGAACATTTGTCTTGTGAACAGAAACAGAACTTATTTATTGAACTGAAGGAGATTGAATAATAACAAAAGTTCTTCAGATACACATTATACATAAGCAATTCATCAACAGTTTATTTATTTATTTGATTTATATCCTGCCCATCTGGTCTGGTCGACCACTCTGGGTGGCTAATAAGTATAATATAGATCCAGGATCAGGAAAACAGCCACAAGGAACAGCGACAGGGACAAAATGTCCCTGTCTTTCAGTACATAGTTCTTATCACTTGCAATATCATTACCACCTTCTCTACTTATTTTCCTAACCATCTCTCTGTCTCTCTGACTAACCAGCCCTATCTGACTCCTCCTTCTCCAGCCAAGCCTCATGCAGCTGCTGACTCTGCCTCTCCATCCCTCTCATAGGTTCATGCAAATCAGTTCATGAATATGAATAGCATGAGTGAAGTGGGTGGTTACTCTTTTCGAGGGCTGGTCTGGAGTGATTCACCAATGGATGGTCAAGCAATCCTTTCTGATGTGATCAGATTTAATCTTTTCTCACCGCCTGATCACACTGTAAGATATATACAAGCTGTGCACTACACTGCCCTCCTTGGACAAAAGGAAGAACAGGGTTATGTTCTTTTTAAAATAGCAATAATTAATTGCTATGTGCAGCCTTGCCATGATAATGGGTGAACCATATAATTTTGCATAATGTTGAACTTCCAAACAATCTTTGAGAATATGTCCATCTAAAGTAAATCATTAAAGCAACAGAACCCTATGGCCTGGGTTACAATTAACCAATACCCCTTTTCATAACTGGAGATAATCCTGCCATTTTCATCTCCTAGCTCAGGCAATTGGTCTGGATCTGACTTACGCTGTAATGGAATCAGCAGGACTGTGTCACAAATGACTATTCACCACCTACCCTTTGCTGACGATTCTCCATTGGGCTGTTTGAATTTTCAGAAACACTGCTTTGCATGGACTTAATCTTTGTATTAATTAGCTTAGTGTAAAACTTCCAAGAAAATATGTTGAATATGCTTATATGAAAATGAGCATGTAGGTCAAGCAGAAACAAATTGGCATTTTACCAATTCATTGCACAAACCTACCCAGGTTAATTTCATATATAAACAGCATGACTGAGATACTGGAGAAGATCTTATGAATGCCAAGCTCTTGCCAGCTTGTATTATATGGGCATGTTGTTATCCTGTCAATACAGCATTAGGAACGGAGAAGCTTGAGATGTTTTAAACTAGATTGTCACTATATTTCAAGTGGGGCTGTAAATGAGCCACAGAAAGTTAATAAATATATTTATAAAATGCTTCAACTAGTGCACAGTCATGTAAAAATACCTTTCAAATAATTTACAGTGTCTCTGGAGCAGTTGATTGTTTACGCATGTCAACAACCTCTGCTAATCTACTTTAGCTTCATTTTAAGGAAGAGCACATTTTGCTGGGAAATGGCTTAGATATGGTCAGTAAGCCATTAATAATGAAAAACATCACCTTTCATATAAAAAAACAAAATGTGCTGGCAATCATGGATGATGTGTGCCAACGGGTCTGTCATATTTTTAAAAAAGGACTTTGTAACTAAGTGTACAGATTATCATCCATACCGGAAGCAAATCTAATTTATTTGGGGGGGGGAACACCCCACAGGAATGCTGTCAAGGGCATAATCCTCACCAAATTGTGCTCCAACCACATTCCCTAAACAAATAGCTTTTATTCATATCAAATGGGTTTTGTACATATCAATTTCCAACCAACTGTTTACAGCAACAGCAGTGTTCTACCAATTTCTTCAAGCAGATTTAGAGCCCTAGATCTTACTTCTTAATCAACACTATTCTGACTTCCACTGCCAGCTAGGAATGATGTCTTGTTCTCACATACCTCCACATGAGGCAATGGCTCTCAGTAATATTGGAAACCCTTTTCAAGGTTTTCCAAGTAGGGAATACTCATAAGTGGTTTTGTTGTAGTCGTTTAGTCATTTAGTCATGTCCGACTCTTCATGACCCCATTCCCTTATTCTGGAGTCACCGCAAGACTGTACAATTCGCTCAAGGCTCTTCTCCTGGGTAGCAAAATGGGAACTCAAACTCCCAGCCCCTGGCTCCACAGCCAAGTACCCAACTCACCAAGTGTTGGGCCAGCTAATATAGCTGTACAGTGGTACCTCGCATAGCGATGTTAATTGGTTCCAAAAAAAACATCGCTATGTGAAACCATCGCTATGCGAAACACCATTTCCCATAGGAATGCATTGGAAACCGGTTAATCCATTCCAATTGGAACGGATTGCCGTCGTTAAGCAAAAAAAACCCATAGGAAACATCGCTAAGCGAAACAATGTATCCTCCATAGGAATGTATTGAAGCTGACTCAATACATTTTAATGGCTTTGCGAAGTCAATTTTTGCAATTTTAAATGTGTCATACAAGGGTCAAAAATGGTTTTAAATGCTTGGATTAGCTTCTGCACCCTCTAAAACGGATGCAAAAGTTAATTTGGCTTTGATCTGACTTTTCATTAATTTATGGTGAATTTTCCCCCCAACTTTTGACAGCTGTCAAAATCTGACAGCTCCTATGGGGGAAGAAAAAATTCACAAAAAATTAATGAAGACTCAGCAACTGTTCTAAATTCTTGGGTTCATTAGAGGACCCCCTAAGTTGTGTGCAAACCTGATTTGGCTTTGATCTGAACTTTCGTTAATTTTTTGTAAATTGTTTTCTCCCCCATAGGAAAGCATGGAGCTCTCAGATTTTGACAGGTCCATTGGTTCCTATGGGCCAAAAAAAAAATTCACAAAAAATTAACGAAAAGTCAGATCAAAGCCAAATCAGGTTTGCACATGACTTAAGGGGTCCTCTAACGAATTCAAGCATTTAGAACCGTTTTTGACCCTTCTAAGACACTTTTTTAATTGAAAAAAAAAAACATCGTTAAGTGAAGCAGGGGACCTAAAATCGCATTCGTTATGCGAAGCATGGTCCCAAACTTCGCTAAGCGAAAATAGCCCATAGGAAACATCGTTATGCGATGCATATTATTTTCTAAAAAAACATCGTTATGCGAATTCATCGCTAAACGAGGCAATCGTTAAGCGAGGCACCACTGTAATTCAATTGTATCAGTGCCTTGTAACTATAGATATAGCAGCAAACCTCAGTTAGCACACAGTTTAGCTTTACGGCTAAATGATGCCATTATTCCCAACAACAAATACATTAACCTACAGAATCCATTAAAATAAGATGTGAGGGTTGCTGGATTAGACAGCTTAAAACAAGGAGAAACTTTGGCTTACCAGGTGTTTTTGGCCTACAACTCCCATTGGTAAAGGATTCTCGGAGCTGCAGTGCAGAACATCTAGATAGCCAAAGCAGCCTCACCCCAGCTTCAAATGGGGGATAAACAGCTATTAGGACCATGGTTTAATGACACTGCTGTCTTCACAGACAACACCAAATGCTACAGAGAGATGCTGCCTTCATGCACTCCTTGTCCAGTGGAAGCTGGCCACTCTAATTCTGTGGCAGAGTGAATCTGCTCTGGCTTGTAATCTGAACTGCAGACTCTGACCTCTGTTGTTAAAAGCATAGCTAGAGATAGAAAGGAGATATTGTGTTAGAAGATAGCCTCAGTGGAGGCTTGAGATAATCTTGCAGAGCTTTTCTCATATTCTTTTGCTTCTGTGTTCCTTTTTATGATTACAAACCAAGGACTCAACCTAGTGCTGTTACCAAAAGTCCTTATCTTCAAAAATAAGACCCAAGATCTGGTCAAAAATGTGCCCTAGGGTTGCCAATCCAGAGTATTCATGATTTTCAAGGATGCACTGAGGTGAAGTTATCAGAGGTGCATTTATTATTGCCCATCGAGGCTCCTCTGTGATCAATAAACATGACTGAATATGACTCAGAAGTAGAGATAGGGGTATTCGTATACCCCCATCTCTATGAATACGAATACCCCCAAACAGCTGGACTTAATGAGGATCCATTCCCTGTGGCCAGACTGTCCACTCACATGTCTGGTGGTGGCAGCCTTGCTCAGCCTTCCAATCACTCCTGGAGTGCTGCTCTCTTTCCACTCATCTAGCCACTCAGTAGCCATGCAGGGAGACTCATTCTCCCTCCCCCTGCTTGGAATTGGATGAATACCTCCATATCTATTCAGAAGCAGGAAAAAATAACAATATGCTGTTCATAATGTGCAGTGAATGCTTTTATGAAAATACAGTTCTGCTGCGAAACTTGAATGCAATGTGCAGGACATATTCTATGGACTAAATATGCCAAATGGCAATGGTAGCAGATAACAGCCATGGCCCTAGGATACCCTGTGTAGTCTTCCTCCTAACTTTATTTATTTGTGGGATATCATCATAGAGCTACCCATATGGTATTGTTATTGGCTTTTCAAAATGAGACAAATGGTATCCAGAATGTGTAATCAAGGCAGCATGGGACAAAAATTGATTCCATCCCCACCCACCCTCCACATAATGCACTAACCATAACACAGTTTCTATCTCAGTCCCGATGATGAACTTAAGCATTAAAACAACTCACACAAGATCCAGTCATGGATTTCAAAGCACCTCACCTAATTTGGCCCTTAGTCATAGTCAAGACCAATGTGCTTTCCAAGGCTATCAAGTGTGACATTTGTATGAGATTTGAACCTGGGTTCCCTTTAGGATGAATAGACTTTTATAATTCAAAAAATATCATCACCGGACACTGAGGAATCCTTAGGTTATTCCATGTTAGGGACCCAATGCCCTGACTGCTCTGGCAATCAGAAGACAATTACTCTTTGGCATCTCAAAGCTTTTCTTACAATATTCAATAAACACTGTACACACAGTGCAAATGCTAATGGTGTACAATATATTTCTCTGATACTGGCCCATATAATAAATGCATCATCAGGTTTACCTTCCAGGTATTTTACTTGTCATCTACTATGAGTAAAGATTTGTCATAATCTGGCACGAGGAAGGTGTTAGAAAATGCTTGATAAGAGCATAAATAAGTAAGGAAATCATTCCCATAATTTATTTCAAAAATACTGATGGTTGAGAAAAGTTGGTGTTTGAATGGGAAGCATTTTGCAGAATCATATCTACTATACAATCAAGAGATGCCATATAGTCAAGTCATCAAGCTAAGAACGCCCTCTGCTGTAATGAGGGTCAACATGGTGATGGTCAAGATCTCAGTAATTGGTGTTGCACTTAATAGATTACTTGCACTTTTGGCTGCAGATACCACATTTTCTGATACTTGCCCCAAAATATTAAATATGAAAATGACCTTTGAGCAAACTCCAAACCCCTTTATACCTGGAGGGTTGGAAAGAGTAAATGGCAAGTTGTTGATCACGAACAGAAATTACTTTCCAAGGCACTTGTGTGTTATTGCAGCATTTCCTTTCACATTGTCATCCTTTTTTGTTGACATGTTTCCAAGATTTTAATCTTGGATTGCAAATGTTACTCTATTTGTAAAAACATATATTGTCATAGTGCAGACAGAGGGAGAATGCAGACACCTTGCGCATTGCAGCAGCCACACTGGAAAAAAAATGTACCTTTGCTAGAAAAGAGCATTAAAAAAATTTTTGGCCTCTTGGCCATAAATCATCTTCAATGTTTTCAAGGCTTTTTGACAACATATTGAAGCTCCCTTTGCTTCATTTATTGGAGTGCCGCTATTTGCATTGGAGTACTTAAAACTGTGTCAGCAGTTTTGGGACTTAAACCCCCCCCCTCAGTGTAGGACCCTATAACTTGGCTATTAAAATTCAACCTGGCCTGGAGCTCAACAGGAATATGCTGTCAGGAAAATTTTATTTCCTTTCTGGGTGGTGGCTGTTTTTCTTCTGACCAGAACCGTGGAGGAAGAACGAGAGATTACTTACACATTTCTAGGGCCATGGGCTGTACCAGTTAATAACTGTCCGCTTTACATATTTGGTGCAGGATCACAGCAGGTCTAAATAGTTCTAAATTCAGGTCTAAATTCAAGGACCTCACCCCTAGTTGTCTTGTGTAGAACAATGTACTGTGCAAATCAGGTATGCTACATGGGATATTCCCTGCCTGTGATCCTTAACAATGGAACTTGCTGATCTCTGCTATGACAGTAAAATCTAGTCTAGCACGTAGACATGGCCTAATTGTGCAGAGCTTGAGAAAGTTAGTTTGGGAAATTAGAATTCCTAGTATCCTCCATGGCCAGTTAAGGAAAGCATAGTCTTCCATGCTCTAGAAATATGAAGGAATGCCTACTATGCTCTGGACGTATGAAGCCTCTGTCAGGCAAACTGTCCTGCCATGAAAAGTCCTCTGCAACAAGTACTATTATATGCAGTGATAATCTTACTAATTCCCTCCTGTTTCAAATTGATTGGTTGGTTGGTTGGTTGGTTGGTTGGTTGGTTGGTTGGTTGGTTGGTTGGTTGGTTGGTTGGTTGGTTGGTTGGTTGGTTGGTTGGTTGGTTGGTTGGTTGGTTGGTTGGTTCATTGATTGATTGATTGATTGATTGGGGGAATTTTTCTAAAACTTCAAGCAGCAATCCAGGCTGACATCTCTAATGGAAAGTGGCATCTTGACCCTTTCTTTCCCCTACCCACAATCTGCCTTTAGCTCTGTGGCAGGAGAAAAAAAAAGAAAAAAATTCCCCAGGACAAAAAGCAGCTTGCATATGATGCAGGGGCATATGGAAACAGCTGATGGAGAAGAAGAGATTAAGATGTTCATTTGCCTCCTTTTCCATTCCAGGAAAGGGCAGTCTTGGTAGCAACTGCATGTGGGTGCAGACAAATACAGGGAGGAAACATAGAAAGAAAGGAGGAGATTTATTGGTTGTTCTGGGTTTTCGGGCTCTTTGGCCGTGTTCTGAAGGTTGTTCTTCCTGACATTTCGCCAGTCTCTGTGGCCAGCATCTTCAGAGGACAGCAACCTGTACTCTGGTGTAGTTGGCTTGGGAGTGCAGTATTTATGGCTGTGAGATAGGCTTTTGTCATTTCCTGTAGATGAGTGATTAGTGTGTATTGTTGTGGGTGTATTGTTGTGCTAAGGGGAAGAGATTATCTGTTCCTGTGGTTGATGGGTGTCATTAGCTGGTCTGTCCTTGTGGGAGGGTAGAGTTTGTTGACCTTTTGCACGTAGTATGTTTGATAGCTGGGAGCCAAGTTTTGTTGAGCTTCATACTTTCCTCTTTTTTGTTGAAACTGTGCTTGTGCTTGTGGATTTCAATGGCTTCCCTGTGCAGTCTGACGTAATGATTGCTGGTGTTGTCCAGTATTTCAGTATTTTGAAATAGAATTTCATGTCCAGTTTGTTTCAGGGCATGTTCAGCTACTGCAGATTTTTCTGGTTGTTTTAGTCTGCAGTGTCTCTCATGTTCTTTGATTCTGGTGTGCATGCTTCGTTTTGTGATTACAGTATATACCTGGCCACAACTGCAAGGTATTCGGTTTACTCCTGCGGTGGTGAGGGAGTCCCTTCTGTCCTTTGCTGACCGTAACATTTGTTGTATTTTTGTGGTGGGCTTGAATACTGTTTGTAGGTTGTGTTTTTTCAAAAGTTTCCCCATGCGGTCCGTGACCCCTTTGATGTATGGCAGAAATACTTTATTTGTGGGTGGCTGTTTTTCTTCTTCAGTTTGGTGTTGTTTTCTAGGTTTGATGGCTCTTGTGATTTCATTTTTGGAGTAGCCTGTAGGGCCCAGTTCAGATGACTGAGTTCAGTGCTGAGAAACTGAGCTTCACAGTTCCGATTTGCCCGGTCTACCAGTGTTTATAATTGGGACTTATATTTCTATTTTGGATTGATATTTATTTTAAAACATCTATATTTATTTTAAAGCATTTATTTATCATGTTCTTCAAACTTCCTAATAATTGAGCTGTATACAACCACTTTCCTGGGAGTAAGTGTTGGAGTTATTTCAACCTTGTATGCTAACTTTTAGTAGGCATGGCTGCAAGAGACCTTTCTGGGCTGTTAATCAATCCAGCTGCGGGTGGTCTACGCTGGGAAACTTGCTGGTTCTGCTCTGTAAATCCCTACATGTCTACTTCACAATTAGAAGAGTTTAGCCAAGATTCAAAACGCTGGAACAGTAAGCCCCATGGAACTCAAGGAGACTTAGAGGCTGACTACACAGGCATTTAGCCTACTGTTATGCCCACAGCAGGAACAGGCAGCTTTACTCTTAAAGACAGCATATTTGACAGCATCTTCAGTGGAGTGAATCAGCCTACCTTCAGAGCAGTACTCTCCATATATTTCTGAGCCCCAATCAAAAAATTCTACTTTTTTGGTACAGATAGGATGGGTTCTGCTTTGAATCAGTTCCAAAGCATGTACTTGCTGGAACTGATCCAAAGCAACCCTCCCAGTCTGAATTTGCCCATATTGTGAAGTAGCTCAATAAATGAGGCACGTCAGGATATTGGCAAATTGATCACTTCTCTGCACCTCAGCAGAGGAGCAGGGGAAGTGAATTTTTTTTCTTAAAGGGCCAGTCAAGAAACCACCCACAGTCAAATGCACAGCAGTGACTCCAGCTGAAGGCAGTTTCTCAACTACCCCTTTAGGAGAAGGTAAAGAAAATATTATTTTTTAAAAATAACATGTAGTGCATCAGCTATAGTCCATGTACAGTCTATTTTTTAAAAAATCACTTCCCTCACTCCTCCACTGAGGAGCAGAGAAAATGACTAACTTGTCAATATCCTGAAGTGCCTTGTTATTCAGTTACAATATTGGCAGGAGCAATTTCCATCTGAATCATTTGGTTTCGTTAGATCATTTCAAACTTGAAATGGCAAGATTATGCTAATCAAGCCCAACCATTCCTAAGCAGCCCACACTAGCTTGCTCCCTGCTACTAATGTAGCCATACCCTTATGGCAGCTAATTAGACAGGAATGAGATTCTGCTCTTAATCAAAGGATTACATCTACATGCAAACTGATTAGATATTTGCCTATTCCTGCTAACACTGGTGTAGGCATTATTGTTCTTTACATATTTCATTGATATCTGATGGACATGGGGATGTAGGGCTCCATATTATTATTTAATAGACACTGTAGGCATCCTTCAGTCTCAAGAGACTATGACAACGTGTTCTGAATAGAAGACTTGGAACAAGGTCTAATGTGGCTGAGGAGGCCAGTTCAAGAGTGACAATCCCTTCCACACTGAAAACAAATACAGTCTGTCCCCTGGCCAGCTCCCTGATTTTGCTGCTTTTGAGACTTCCTCTTTACCTCAGCCTGCTGGACAAGTGTCTCTTCAAATTGGGAGAGACCATGCTGCACCGCCTGCCTCCAGGCAGAATGCTCAGATGTCAAAGTTTCCCATCTGTTGAGGTCCATTCCTAAGGCCTTCAGATCCCGCTTGCAGATATCCTTGTATCACAGCTGTGGTCTCCCTCTGGGGTGATGTCCCTGCACTAGTTCTCCATACAGGAGATCCTTTGGAATCCAACCATCAGCTATTCTCACGACATGCCCGAACCAATGTAGGCATCATTGTTTCAGTAGTGTATACATGTTAAAAAATCCAGTTCATTCCAGGACTACTTTATTTGGAACTTTGTCCTGCCAGGTGATACCAAAAATGCATAGACAACGCATATGGAACGTGTTCAGCTTCCTCTTCTGCCATGCACAAAGGGTTCAGGACTCACTGCAGTAAAGGACTGTGCTCAGGACACAGGCTCTATAGACCTGGATCTTGGTATATGCCATCAGCTTTGTGAGTCTAGAGAATATGGTAGCTGCTTTGCCAAAGTGCCAGCTCAACATCTAGGGAGAGAGTGTCGGAGATGGTAGAGCCAAGGTACACAAAGTCCTGGCCCATGACTTGTGTTTTCTTCAGGCTGAGTGTTAATCCAAAGTCTTGGCAGGCTTTGCTAAAATGATTCATGTGTTGTTGAAGGTCTTCAGCAGAGTGGGCAACAACAGCTGCATCATGGGCGAAGAGGAAGTCCTGCATGCATTTCAGTTGGACTTTGGTCTTCACTCTCAATCTAGAGAAATTAAAGAGCTTTCTGTCTGATCTAGTCTGGAGATAGACACCTTCTGTTGCAGCTCCAAAGGTGTGGTTCAGCATGACAGCAAAAAAGATCCCAAAAAGTGTTGGTGCGAGGACACAGCCCTGTTTCACTCCACTTCAGATGTCAAAGGGATCTGATGTTGAGCCATCAAAAAATACAGTGCCCTTCATTCCCTCATGAATGGACCTGATGATGTTAAGGAGCCGAGGTGGACATCCAATCTTGGGACGTATTTTTAAAAGGCCATCCCTGCTAACCAAGTCAAAGGCCTTTGTGAGATCTATGAAGGCCACAAAGAGTTGCTGTTGTTGCTCCCTGCATTTCTCCTCCAACTGTCGGAGGGAGAATACCATGTCAGTGGTGGATCTATTAGCTTAAAATCCACACTGTGATTCTGGATAGACTCTGTCTGCAAGCATCTGGAGCCTCTTCAGCACAACACTGCCAACACTTACTACTTTCAGAAGACCTTCATCATTCTTCTGTTTCCAGAATTTCTCCATCATTTCTAATGCCTTTCTCCAAAATTATTTCTGCTACTGCAACTAACTTCAATGCAAATAGTTTGCTAGTCCTTGATTGAAGAGAGAAATCAAATTGACTAACGCAGTATGGTTTTAACTGCAGACCCCTCTTTCCCCCATAATTGCAGTAAGTGCAAAACACAAGCATTTTGATACTTGCAGCATTTCTTTTTCAGCAGCCCACAATATGATTCTTGATATGTCCCAAATGGAATGGGACATAAATATGTATTGCTACTTTTTTTGGCCTTATAAAGTGAGTTGTAAGGGCTTATGTTGAAAAGACTAGCAAATGAAATGTCAAGTCCCTGACAATCCAGGAAAATAAAACACCTCGATTTGATTTTCTATCAATACATGCTATTAATCTTTTAAATGGGCTCTATGCATTAATTCACCTAAACTTTTATGAAGGGGGAATTTTTATTAGACAGAGCCCTGTTCTTGCAATCCAAATCAGATTTACAGAAGTTCAGATTTCAGTATAACATAAAATGTGTATCATTTATCCTGTATCAGGCTCTGTAATAAACATATATCAGAAAGCATTGAAGATCTATAATGCTCATTTTTATTGTGACATCCCCCTATAAACATCCTTCCTGACAAAAATGTACATGCTCTAGCATTTAATCAATGCCCCAGGTGTGGAACACCCCATGCAGAGCCATAATATAAGCCTCTCCTAAAGCTGTTGTTATTTAGTCGTTTAGTCATGTCCGACTTTTTGTGACCCCATGGACCAGAGCACGCCAGGCCCTCCTGTCTTCCACTGCCTCTCAGAGTTGTGTCAAATTCATGTTGGTCACTTTGATGACACTGTCCAACCATCTCGTCCTCTGTCAAAAATGAGAAAGTTATTGTTATGTGGAGTACAGCATGTTGCATTGATGCCAGGTGCAGCAGATACGGTAAAGGCATAGGATAGTCCTGGGAACATTCAGTTTTTCCATAGGATGAACCCATGCTGACTTTGGGGCAAGTCCATTGTTTCATATGATGCTGTCTCTAAATGGGCGAGGGGGGAGGACGGCTTATTTGCAAAGACAGATAAAACAGAGGAAATGTTACCTAATGCAAATATAAGATGAGCAAGGGCATCCAATGTTCCAAGAAAATGAATAAGAAAATGAATAAAGAAAAGAGTCTCTCCCTCCCCCCCCCCCCAGAATTGACGTTCCAAGGGTCTAATCCTCAGTTCTCTCTCCCTTTAGAAAAGTGCTTGCAATTTTGTTGTGCTGGAGAGAGGCAAATAATGATGTTCAGGAATTCATGACAAGAATATTCCACAGCTATGTGTACAAGGATACAGAATGAAACCTTCAAGGATGACAGAACCAAACGTTTATATTTAGTAGTGCCTTAAAAGTGAATTGTGTGGTGTTTTTTTTGGAAAAACATTGCCGGAGAGATGGGAGGGAAGGAGAACAGTGATGAGTTCCCTGACTATGCTTGCTCACCCGCGTTAACATTTTATTTTGTTTTGTGTTACACTTGTCTACCTATCTTTCACGGCGCAGCTCATTTCATTTTTAAAAGATGCTTTCTCTGGGAGCTAATTGAGCTTTATCTATGTGAGTGAGCTGGTATCTGTCACTGACAGCCTGCAGAAGGCCATTTCTTCAATTGCATGAAAAGGGCTAAAGAGTCAGACATGACAAACTGCAGCCAAGAATACCTGGCAGCCAGCCTATTAGTGCTGCAATGCCAAGATACACAAATAAATTACTTATATAACACACATTCACTTTATTTCTGTCAGGAACCCAACACTCCTGAAACAGAAGGAGGAACTTTAATTCTCTTCTGCCACCCCACCCTCAATCGCTATTCAACTAGTTGGATCTTTTTAAAAATCACCTCTAGTGTTTACTTTTCTGGAAGTATAATTGCTAACAGCAAAAAAATCTGATTCCATTTGTAAAGCCAATTTTTAAGCACCAACATGATAATGTTGTATTGTCACAACCAACACTGACAGTCAGCTGCTTTTTATTTTGGCAGCTGTCAATAGTAGAGGTTATAGTATAGTTATGTATTCAGGTCTAGAATTGGCCCAACATTTTAGGACTAATAAACGAAAGGTCCTAGTTACACTCGAAACAAAATGATGTTCTGTCATTGTCTTACTTTATAAATGGAACAGCAATGCTGCCACTTCTAATGTGTTACTTCCAAACCCTGTTCTTACCGTCCTTGGAGATTTATGATGGGGGTTTTACTGGATCCTTCAAATCTTAGCAAAGTAAAATTGGTTAGGTTGCAAAGTTTCTTCATCTAGCTCTTCCCACCATTTTTAGTCCAAATATATGTTTAAATCCAGTAGAAGACCATGAACAAATCAAGGGGAGAACTTCATCTCACCACTGTAGTGTCAGCCATTCTCCTCTGAATATAGACCTTTGGTGCTGTCAATGCCAAAAAAAAAATCTCATTCTTTGTGTGTGTGTTTGTGTATGTGTGTTTGTTTGTTTGTTTTAATTGCATTTTCATTGTTATTTAGATACAGTGGTGCCTCGACTTATGAACATCCCTACTTATGAACATTTCAACTTAGAAACAGCTCCGGTCACAGCATTTTGCTTCGACTTGCAAACGGAGCTTCCACTTACTAACAGAAACAGGCAGGGAAAAAAGCCGGGCAATTCAGATTTCTAACTGTAGGTGGCGACGAGGCTGCTTTGTACTGTAGCTCTTTCACTTTTGGCAGTTAGAGAGTGTCTTAGTCGAAAGTTTGTGAGTGTGTGTGTCTGTGTGTGTATGCAGGAAGGTAAGCTGCTGTTTTCTCCTTGGTGGCTTTGCTGTTTATTTTTGGAGTTCTTCTTCTTAAACCTCAGCAATGGAGGTGGCTTTCAGTGCATTCCTATGGGAAATGGTGCTTCGACTTACGAACATTTTGACTTACAAACACCATTCCAATACAGATTAAGTTCGTAAATCAAGGCGTCACTGTATTTGACTGATATTTGATGGATATGCAGATGTAGGGCTCCGTATTATTATTTAATAGACACTGTAGGCACCCTTCAGTCTCAAGAGACTATGGTAATGTGCTCTAAATAGAGGAACAACACCTAGTGTGGCTGAGAAGGCCAATACGAAACTGGCAATCCCTGCCATGATGAAGACAAATACAATCTGTCCCCCATCCAGCTCCCTGATTTTGCTGGTTTCGGGACTGTCTCTTTGCCTTGGCCTGCTGAACAAAGGTCTCTTCAAATTGGGAGAGGCCATGTTGCACTGCCTGCCTCCAGGCTGAACGCTCAAATGTCGAAATTTCCCATCTGTTGAGGTCCATTCCTAAAGCCTTCAGATCCTGCTTGCAGATATCCTTGTATCACAGCTGTGGTCTCCCTCTGGGATGCTTTCCTTACACTAAATCTCCATATAGATATTTTGGATTCTGACCGTCAGCCATTCTCACAACATGCCTGAGCCAACGCTGACATATCTGTTTCAGTCATGTATACTATGCTAAAAAAATTCAGCTTCCTCTTCTGCCGTGCACAAAGCATCCAGGACTCACTGCAGTACAGGAGTGTGCTCAGGACACAGGCTCTATAGACCTGGATCTTCGTATATGCCATCATCTAGAGAGATGTAGAGAGATTAAAGAGCTTTCCATCTGATCTAGTCCAGAGATAGATGCCTTCTGTTGTGGTTCCAAAAGCGTGCTTCAGCATGACAGCAAAAAAGATCCCAAGCAGAATTGGTGTGAGGACACAGCTCAGTTTTGCTCCACTTCGAATGCCAAGGGTATCTGATGTTGAGCCATCAAAAACTACAATGCCCCTCATATCCTCATGAAAGGATCTGATGATGTTAAGGAGTCGAGGTGGACATCCAATCTTGGGAAGTATTTTTAAAAGGTCATCCCTGCTAACTAAATAAAAGGCCACAAAGAGTGGCTGTCGTTATTCCTTACATTTCTCCTCCAACTGTCTGAGGGAGAATACCATGTCCGTGGTGGAACTATTAGCTCAAAATCCACACTGTGATTCTGGATAGACTCTGTCTGCAAGCACCTGGAGCCTCTTTAACAGGGGCACGCAGCTTCCCTACAACACTGAGAAGAAAGATGCCACGGTACTTATTGCAGTCACCCTTCTCACTTTTGTTCTTACACAATCTGTTGATGTTTGCATCCTTCATGTCCTGTGGTACTCCACCTTCCCTCCAGCAAAGACAAAAGATTTCATACATTTCGGTGGCAATGATCTCTTTACAACAGTTCAGCACTTCAACAGGGATGTTATCTTTCCCAAGTGCCTTGCCGGAGGCGAGGGAATCCAAGGCCACTTTTATTTCTGATAAAGTTGGTTCACTGTCCAACTCTTCCAAGACAGGCAGGCACTCAATATTATTTAATGCCTCTTCGGTTACTGTGTTCTCTCTAGAATATAGCTCAGAGTAGTGCTGCACCCAGCATTCCATCTGCTGTACTTGCTCCTATATGATCATGCCTGTTGTTGTTGTTGTTTAGTCGTTAAGTTCTGTCCAACTCTTTGTGACCCCATGGACCAGAGCACCAGGCCCTCCTGTCTTCCACTGCCTCCCAGAGTTGGGTCAAATTCATGTTGGTAGCTTCAATGACACTGTCCAACCATCTCATCCTCTGTCGTCCCCTTCTCCTCTTGCCTTCACACTTTCCCAACATCAGGGTCTTTTCCAGGGAGTCGTCTCTTCTCATGAGATGGCCAAAGTACTGGAGCCTCAGCTTCAGGATCTGTCCTTCCAGTGAGCACTCAGGGTTGATTTCCTTCAAAATGGAGAGATTTGTTCTCCTTGCAGTTCAGGGGACTCTCAAGAGCCTCCTCCAGCACCACAATTCAAAAGCTTCAATTCTTCGGCGGTCAGCCTTCTTTACGGTCCGGCTCTCACTTCCATACATCGCTACTGGAAAAACCATAGCTTTGAGTATGTGGACCTTTGTCGGCAAGGTGATGTCTTTGCTTTTTAAGATGCTGTCTAGGTTTGCCATTCTTTTCCTCCCAAGAAGCAGGAGTCTTTTAATTTTGTGGCTGCTGTCATTCAGGCGCATTTGCATCAGCCGGGCCTGGAAGAGTTTCCTCAAGCGCTTGAGCAAATTCCTCCATTTTTCTCTGATCACGAGTCTTGCTGATGTCAATACGTGGTCTTTCTTCCTTTTTTGTATGATACAATCTGTTTATTCACAGTTTTACTCTGCTACACATCAGGGAGTGATCAGTATTGCAATCAGCACCCTGATAGTGTGATCCTAATACTAGGAAGGCTAGATAATCTAGTGAGGATCAGATCGAACTGATGCCAATGCTTTGATCTTGGATGTCTCCAAGAGACTCTGTGTTGAAGCTTTGTATTAAAGAACATGTTGCTGACACAAAGACCATAATAGCAGCAAAACTCCAGCAAGCGTTGGCCATTTTCATTCATCTTTCCAATGCCAAACCAGCCTAGACAAATGTGCCAAGAATTGTAATCAGCACCAACTCTAGCATTAAAACCTCCAAGAATGAACAGCGGCTCTTTCTCAAGAATTTTCTTGATAGTAGCTGCCAAATCATTATAGAATTTGTTAATAGGCAAGGTGAACTGAAAAATATTCCCCAGTATGACTGCTTAATGAATTACAGTTTTCAAGAGAAGCTAGAATCAGCCTGGGCAATTTTTGCTTCTTATAAGGGTATCGTTCAAATTCACATCCCAGTGCATCAACTATGAGCAAAGTTCAGAAATTAAAGAGCTGAAAAACATTTACAGCAAGAGCAGAGCAATTAGTGAAACCACAGTAATTATGATCAGGTTATTAGTGGATTGCTTAATTACTAGAAGACCCCATCCGGAGCTCAAGTATTCTGGCCTACCATACATCAAGACTTTTTATCTTATGTGTGTGTATTTCCATTTTTAATATGTTAATTACATTCCTCCTTACATGGAGATAGGAGCTAACAGGATGTTCTTAAATTAAAAGATTCCTGAGAAAGGTGCCTGTGTCACAGAAGGCAAAGTCCTGCTGGCATTTACACTGTGTAAGCGCTATGACATCATAATCTAACAAAGGAAATTTTCAATTTAAATACACTGAAAATTTCCTGCTCTCCCCCATCTTTTTCATGTTCTGAGGCTCCCTAGGGTTCCCTTTTCAAAACAAGGGAGGGGAGTCTTTAATAGTCAAAAATCACCACCAGATAGCTGGCGATCTGCTGATTGCTGATCCTGCAGGTGGTGATCCAGCAGTGATTTTTGGCAATTAAAGGCTCCCTTCCCAGACGCTACCCCGGGGCAGAAGGCAGCCCCAGGGAGCCTCAGAACCTGAAAGAAGTGAATAAGAAGTTTTCAATTAATTTAAAATAGACATTACTAATCTAGTTGGCATGATGCAACTTTACATGAGAGGATTTTCCTCAGTCTTTAGTAGTCCATTCAAAAGCCACAAACCGGATTGATTAAACCAAAAGATGATGCCCACCCAAATGCATCACAATAAACCTAAGAACAACAGCAGCAGCAGCAGCAGTATGATTTGGGCAGATTACATTTACCACATAAAATTAGAGGCTGGGGATTACTACAAAGTACAGCAAGTATTAGAGGAAAAAAGAAACCTAAATGATTATATCAGTACAAGCAGAAAACATTACTTAAGGCAGTAAAAATGAAGAATATTTTGAAAACAACAGAACCAAACAATAATTTGAAAATAAATTAAATAGTTGGAAAATAAACCATTGAGGACTATTGATGGAAAGCATGATAATAATTCAACATGAAAGCATGATAATAATTCAACATTGGCATGGCTAAAACTGAGGATCATTAGGAAAGAAACCAAAGGCTTGACTTTGGCTGCACAGGAACAAACACTCCAAACCAATGTGATGAAAGCTGAGATTCAAGGAATTAGTGTTAACAGCAAACGTTGACTCTGCCAAGAAAAAGATGAAACTGTGTCACACCTCATCTGCAAATGTCCAAAGATTGCACAGATTACAGAGCTAAAGATGAGACTGTGGCAAAATTAGTGCATTGGTCATTATGCAAAAATTTGCCAGTCTCAAAAAATGCATGAGAACATTAAGTTGAGAAGGTGTCAGAAAATGAGGAAAATTTGGAGCAATATCAGGAAATTTCACACAGTATTATAAGCAGTTGCAGATCTCAGAAATAACACCATCAGAGCTACAAAAAATGGTAATATTAAGAACAGCATACATACAGCTATGATATTTAACAGATACTGGGGCTTTTTGTTAAAATTTATATCTGTGGTGTAATACCAGTCAATGTTTTAATAATTTTGATTAACTGTGCCTGGTATTTTTGAATAATGATAACAGAACTGCAGGGTTGGAAGGGTCGCTCTAAATCAGTGGCCCCCAACCTTTTCTGAATTGTGGACCAGTTGAGGGGGTAGGGTCCATGTGCTCATGGGTGGGCGGGGTACACTTGCATGCATGCACGGATGGGCAGGGCATGCTCGCAGAGGGGTGGAGGCATTTAGTGGAGGGGAGGGGCATGCTTGTGCGCATTCATGGAGGGGAGGGGCACCCGTACATGCAAGTGGTGGGCTGTGCGTGTGGGTGGGGTGCATGGGGGCAGCAGATCTGACTCCACCACCCAGTCCTGCCATGACCATGGACCGGCACTGGGCCACAGACTGGGGGTTGGGGACTCCTGCCCTAGATCAGTGGTTCTTAACCTGGGCGATATCATTTTTTCAAGGGGCGATGGAACCAAAAGGGGCAATGGGGGGTGAAAGAACAGAAGGGGGTGATAGGGGTGATGGAGCACCGCCGCCGCACCACCAGGGGACTACGTGGCCCACGTGTCTGTCTCAGACCTGGATGAGGAGGGGATGGAGGGAAAGGCCAGCAGCGTGGCACTGAGCCTCCAGGGCAGTGAGGGCACCTTCTCGCTGCAACCCTTGGGCGGTAACAGCAGTGTTTCCTGTGCATCGAGGGGTTGCTGGACCGGGAGCACCGTGTGGCCTATGAGCTCCGATTGGTGGCCGCTGACTCGGGTGAGCCACCCATTTCCTCGCAGCACACTCTGGTCCTCCACGTGGCTGACCTGAACGACCAGGCCCCTGTGTTTGCACAGCCTTGCTACCAAGCCGCTGTTTCCAAGGTGGCCTTGCCCGGAACTGTCATGCTCCACCTCAGTGCCTCATACGCTGATGAAGCTGGCTCCCTCAACACCCAGGTCCACTATGCTCTGGACCACTCAAATGCCCATGGCGCACTTTTCCACCTTGACCTGCTCAGGGGTGTCCTCAGCACCAGGGCAGTGTTGGAGCTGTGGATGCTGGCCTGAGACCACGTTTTGGGGGCTCGGGCGCCCATCCCCAGCATCTGGCAGATCCCCACGAAGAGACCAAGGGGAACCCAGCCCCACCACCCCACCCCACCACCTTTTCTTAACATCCAGCCCCACAAAGGGCTGACTTCGACAAGGCCTCCCTCTTTGGGGAGAGTCATGACCCATTGCCCCCCATGCCTGCACCGATGGCACGGCCTTGCCCTCCTCATGGGTGCATGGGTGTAGGCTGATCCAGAGACCCAGGCCATTGAGGAAGTTATCATCGCCCCCCTCCACGCAGTGGTGGTGGCAGCCGCCACCACCACAGGGCGCGAAGGCAATGATAACTTCCTCAATGGCTTAAGGGGGGTGTTTCTTTCAAAAAGGTTATGACCCACTGCTCTAGATAATGAAGTCCAGCCCCTGTCAAGGAGAGACAAGGGGGAATCTAACTCCCAATTTCTGACTCCACAGCCAGATACCTAAACCACGGATCTATGTCCAAAGCATTTTACTGTCATCCAAGCTCCAAATAGTGGTTATTGCAAAAATAGCTAAATAGATCACAGCTTACTGTGACAATGGGTAGATGGAGAGGAAGTGGAGGGGACAGGGAAAATGGTGGCTAACATTTCCAGAAATGCAGACATGAATTTGCAACTAAAACATAAAGAGGCACAGGGACTTCCTGTACATTTTGGCATCATGGCAAATACATCCTTAGAGAATGATAAACTTAGAATCAGAGTTAATCTAGGTGCATATTTGAATGACTGTACCATGCAGACAGCCATTTCATTTTCCAGACTGCAGAATTTAAGCCCTTTATTCACAACTTCCCCTGTCCTACAACCACCCTCTTCTTTTTCCCAATCTCCCATGCTCTATTGCCAAAGGTTAGTTTATACACCCAAACTGCCACCTTTTAACAAATATACGCCAATGTCTCGATAAATGGAAAATGTCACCCTACAGCACCTTTGATAATCACTGCATTCAATACTTGGAGGCAACAGAGATTAAAGTGCTCTGCCACCGTTCCGTTTTACCAGCGCGCACAATCAAAACCAAGCTGACTCACTTAACCTTTACAAAATCTGCTTTAACAATGGAGAGAATCAGCTCATTTCTCCTGAACGCTGCCTGAATGTAATGAACTTAGAACTGCAAACTACTCTAATATGCAGGGCATACCTTCCATCGTGAAGGACAACTGGGGATTGGTGGGCTGCCGAGGGATCCCATTCCACCCTCTTTCTTCTGGGTTGCACCCAGGCTCAGGTCAGGCTTGACCACAAGAATCAGATAATGATGTCAAAGAGTGGAAAGGAGGACCAGAAAATGTCGGTCTTGTTATGGGTGGGGCTCTGGATGCAACCAGATTCCCTACTTAACACCGAGAAGTCAGCAGCTCCATAATGAGCAACTTTGGTACCAGGGGCAAGCAGCGCAAAATGTGCCCCCAAATCAACGTTATGTTGTGAAAACAACGCAAGAAGTAATGACATGACTTTGCCAGCACCTCCCTTCCACCACAGCCAAAGCTACAAAAACAAAAGCACACACACTTATGCAAGTGTGCATGCACACAAGTAGACTCACATGCACATACGCACAGTTTATACTATATTGATTAACAAACTGACTCTTGTCATCCAGCCCAGAGGCGTGGTCTACAGAGCCAGAAATAGGCCTGCTATCCAACAGGATAAGGCTCATCTCCCCACAGTCCAGACAGACCAGCCCTCCATCTGGAGCCTCCTCTTCCATGTCCAGGCCACTTCTCCTGCTCTCCCGTAGTGACCTGGTCTACTGCCATCTTTTCCTAGCAATGGAACAACCTGCAAGGCCTGTCAGGGAAGAGGTGCACCTCTAAACTTAGCATCCGAGAGCAAAGTCCCTTAGTTATGACACTGGAGGATTACGCATCTGGAAAGGGCTTTATATTGGTGGCCTTGTCAGTACATTTTATCAGAGAATCCCATAATCTGGTTTCTTGTTTTAAAAAGGAAGGGTAGGCAATTCATGGCTCTCCAGAAGTTATTGGACTGCCTGAAGCTATCATCATCCTTCAGGTTCAGCTTTTCTGCTTAGGGCTGATGGGAACTGGAGTCTGTAAATGCCCGAAGGGCCAGAAGTTTCCCATTCATGGTGTATAGTCTTCCCTTCTGCTTTTAATTTATTTCCATTTACTTTTTGTGTTGCCCAGTAGTGTAAAAAAAAGAGAAGAAGACAAGTTGCCCTCTCCACATTCTCTGCACTTTTTATAATGTGATGACCTTCTGTCCTATCTTCCCAACACTCTTGCAATGGGAATGCACATCATCTTCTGTCAGAGTGCTAGACCCATGTACACAATGACAGATGGAATCAGGTAGTTATATTTCTGCATTATTCACTCCATAGTGCAGCAGGTTACATTCTTATATCTGGCACAGAGCTTGGAAAGGTTTCTTTTTGTACCACAGTTCCCAGTCTCTTCTCACCATTATGACTATGAACTGGTTGGTGAGTTTGCTGACTGCCAATCCATATTTATTTATTTTATTTATTTAAAATATTTTACCCCATATTTCTCCTTGAAAAGGACACAATATGGCTTGCTACATGAAAAGACAACATTTAAATCTAAGAACAATGAGCATAAAGAGGCATTTTACATCATTAAATGGAAATATTAAAGATAAGAACAATTGGTATACAATTTTTTTTAAAAAAAAGGTCACTCTGAGAAATGGAAAACCCAAAAATGGAAAACACAAATACTACTAAAATCCAGTTAAAGCAATAATCCATAACCATCCATCTAAACACACACATGGTAGCTAGTTACTGAGGGAAGGCTTGCCTGAAGAGAAAAATCTTTGTCAGCTTGCAGAAGGACAGCAAGTCTGGCCTCTTGTAGGAGGGAGTTCCAGAGTCTGCGAGCGGCAACAGAGAAGGCTCCGTCCTGTGTCCTCATCAGACTCACCTGTGAAGGTGGCAGGACCGAGAGAAAGGCCTCTCCTGATGGTCTTAACACCCAAGCCGGCTCATAATGGGAGATATGGTCTTTGGGATAGTTTCGACCCAGAGTATTAGTTTTAATGTCTAAAGCCCCAAATGGCTTGGGTCCAAGCTATCTCAAGGACCTCGTCTCCCTTTCTGAGCCTGCTTGGGTGTTGAGATCATCTGGGGAGGCCTTTCTCTCAATCCCACCATCCTCACAGGTGTGCTTGGTGGAGACATGGGAGAGTTGCCGCTTCCAGACTCTGGAACTCCTTTCCATGGCAAGCCAGGCTGGCCCCAGGTTTGCTGTGCTTCTGCATTTAAAATGGAGTGTTGTAGCTTGTGCTTTGAATCTACTGTTGATGTTGTTTACCATATGGTATTTGTTGATTCTTTTGAATATCTGTATACATAGCACTTTTAATTTTTAAATATTGTCTTTTAATGCTGCAAGCCAATTTGGGTCCTTTCTAAAGAGAAAAACAGGGTGGAACTGTTAAATAAATAAATAAATAAAATAAAAGTAATTTTGCCAAGCTGAAGTTGGAGATACATACATTTCCTGTGCTACAGTGACTAGAGCATATGCCACTACTTGGGCAGATTGACAATCAAATGGCTTCTGCTTAGAGACAGTCTTCCTGGAATCCAGAGACAAATGCAGGAATGATATCTTAATTCTGCAACCAAGAATAAATGTGGTGTGTTCATAGCCCCACAGAATATATATATATACACACACACACACACATTCTGGCTCTGACCATCTGCCTCCTTCTTTAAGGTTCATTTCAAACATCTGGCTCCAAAATAAATCTGTCCAAAGATATTTTACAGAACAGAAATGATTTTCCCATAGAGCAAATTCTAACATTGCCCACCCAGCCCGGAATAAAGAGGCAAGACACAGGTTGTTGGGTTAAAACAACTTTATTTAAAATAAATCCCCCATCTACAAGGGGGCCTAACACAGTGCAATATTTCTCCAAATCCGGTGTGGCCTTTGCCTTCGGACCATTCTAGAGCAGGGCAAGTTCCTACTGTATTTCTGAATTGTGCTGTCTTCTGTACAGCACATGTTCAGGTGCCCCGTGATAGGGGTACCCCCCACTGCTTCAGCCCACCGGGCCTCCTGACCTTAGGTGAACTGCTGCCCGGGAAGTCTCCTTAATAAAAGGCCACCTCCCCTCAGAGGCCCTACTGGCTCCACTTAACCAGGAGATGGAATGTTTTCCGCACCATGTGTCATTCAGGAACTCACCAAAACTCTTCCCCTCGCACTACCCGCCACAGCATGGGGCTATTTATATGCCCAAGCCCACCATTACAGCTGAAAATTTTGGCCCTAAGGCCCCCTTGTAGGTCTCACAGAAAAGGTCCAGACCCCCATCAGACAAGTCTACAAATCATCAATCACTTGTAATGTCAGTGACTTGGAGCGAAATCATTTCCTCCCAGGTGAACAACCAATATATCCAGGGGTGCATCCGGAGTACCTTGGGATGCCAGTTCAAAGAACCCGCCCTAGAGCATACCTCTCTGCCCCCCCCCCATTCCAGTGTGACCTGACCACCAAGGCCTAAATTATGACTCCAACTGGTCACAAATAAAGATGGGGACAGATGTAAAAACAGATTGGCTTTTTTGATGAAAATAGTTGATTTGTTAAATATTCATCCCTTCATTTTCATGAGTTCCTGAGAACCCCATGAATACGAAGGGATGAATATTTACCTGTTTTTATTCATCCTTCGGATTAAAAAAAAACATCCTGCTTACCAGCTGCCCATCAGTAAGGGATAGGCAGACACTACCCCACACATCCACCCAACCCCACAGCCTACCCTTCCACCCCCTTCCTCTCCCTACCTTAGCCCTCCTCTACCCCCAACAACAACAACAAAACAACAACAACAAACACCGTTCTGCTTAGCGGCTGCCGATCAGCTGATCAGAGGCAGATAGGCAGCCACACACACACACACACACACAGCCAGCCACCCCAACAGCCTACCCCAACTACCCCCTACCTTTCCCTACCTTAGCCCCCACCCCCTCCAACACTCCCTTACCTTAATCACTGCTGCTGAGGTCTCCTTCTGGCCTCCCAGCCATGAATGTAAAAAGGGAGAATGACTGCCTTTTGCAAAGATAGTTAGAAACTAACTACCTTAGTTAATGGAAATGTTTTTGAATGCTATGCTTTGCAATAAACTGAATTTACCAGTGGCTTGAGTCCACAGGAATCAGAATGTTTGCAGAGCTGAAAAGGTTGTTTTACATGGAACATTTTATGAACTTGGTGCCATCAGAGATAAAAAGTACTTTGATGGAGAGAAATTATCAAGATTTGCAAACTTTGGCTTTGAAAACTGATGAGATACTGTCTTTTAAGAGAACTGAACCTGTTACTAAGCCTAAGCCTATTTCAGAAATACCTAGAAAGCAAAGTCAGTATGAGTTTAAGAAGCCTGCAAAGCCTGCTTTTCAGGAACCCAGGCAAACTTCATTTGGGGAGCACAGAGGCAAGGCTCCTAGCCAAAATAAGCCACCTTTCCAATGTTTTGAATGTGGGGGAGATCATTTAAGAAAAGACTGTCCAAAACTGTACACGGCAGCTAGCCAAGTTAAGAAACCAGCTAGCAAAACCCCTACTCCTGCTCCATGCAAGGTGAAGCAAAATACTCCTAAGGTGACCTATCTAAGCTCTACCCCACTGGAGAGCCAGCAAGTGCAAGCAGAAAGTAGTGCAGTTCATGTTGTTAACCAGTCAAGCCTTTTGCCTACACAAGGACAAGAAGGAGTTAACCTAACAGAATCTCCTTCGCCAGCCAGCAGAATGCAGGCAGCTGTAAATCAACTTGTTCCTAGAATTTTGGGGTTAGAAATTGCTGAAATATCAACTGAACCTGTTAAGCAAGCTAAGTTCACAGTGGTGGACCCTTGTTCTATAGTGTCTGAGGCGCAACGTGTTTGGAGTACAGAAACATATACAGAGACTATAAATTTGCAAACTTCTGATGGTGTTGTTACCTTGAGTGCCTCACGTGACAGCGCAGCTGACCTTAGTTCTATCAATAAGAAATTTCTGGATCCCACATTGATTTCAAATAATTTAAGATGTCCTGTAAGAACTTATGATCCTGAAGGAGCTGAGGAGAAATTTGTACCCCTAGCCTATGTTAACGTATCTTATAAGTGTTGGAATGGTTACAAATATATTTTAACTCATGAAGGAATACCTGATTTCTTGCTGGGTAATGATTTGGCTTATCTAGATTATCAAGAGAGTTTAAAAACTCCAACTGTGCAAGTGGTAACACGTTCCCAAAGCAAACAAGTTCAGGATGCTAAGTCTGACTTGTCTTCAGAGAATACCTTAGATCAGGGGAGTCAAACTGTGGCCCTCCAGATGTTCTTGGACTTCAACTCCCAGAAGCCTTCACCACCACCTCTGCTGGCCAGGATTTCTGGGAGTTGAAGGCCAAGAACATCTGGAGGGCCACAGTTCGACACCACTGCCTTAGATGGAAACCTAAAGCAACAGCAACCTCTTGGGACCAAACCTGGTAGTGCAGCTACTAATGAAATTAAGCTTGAGGATTTCATTACAACAGGATCAGCTGATTTTAAAGCAAAGCAACTGAATGATCCTACCTTAACCGCTTTAAGGTCACAAGCTGACAATTATGCAGTTCAACCAATGCAACAGCAAGTTAACTTTTTGTGGGGACAGAATGGACTTTTGTACAGAGAATATTTCCCCAAGGCTAAGGTTGATGCTCAGCCTGTGCAACAGTTAGTAGTTCCAAGGGAATAAAGATTTAGGAGATGGCTCATGATAACCCAAGTAGTGAACATCAAGGTGTACAGAAAACTTTAAGTAGAATCTCACAACATTTTTACTGGCCTGGCATTTCAAAGACTGTTAAGGACTTTGTTAGCTCCTGTGATTATTGTCAAAGAACAGGCCATCAAACTGACAAAACAAGAGCAGAAATACAACCAGTAGCAATCCCAAATCAAGTGTTCCAGTGTTTACAAATGGATGTGTTAGGACCTTTTGTTCCTACTAAGACTAAGAAGAAATACATAATCTCATTTATTTGTCAAGCAAGTAAATGGGTTGAGGCCGACAGTATCAGCAATGTGTCTGCTCAAACAGTAGAACGCGTTGTGGTAGATTTGTATTCACATATTGGAATACCTTCTCATATAGTTTGTGATCAAGCTGATGCTTTTAAAAGTGAACTGATGAGGAAGATTTGTGAGATAAGCGGAATTCAATTAAACTTCAGCATATCCCATCATCCACAGTCTCATGGTCAAATTGAGAGAGGTCAACAAACTTTGCTTAGGATGATTAAAACTTTGGTGCAAGAATATGGGAACATTTGGGACAAACTTTTGCCTTTTTCTTTGTTTGCTTATCGCAGCGCACCACATTCTTCTTTGGAAAATTTTTCTCCAGGCGAGATTGTTTTTGGGAAAAATCTACAAGGACCTTTGGATTTGTTGAAATCTGATTGGGAAGGAGTGATACAGAGCAGTTTTGTTCCAGTAGCTGATTTTGTTAGAAAACTTCAAGAGAAACTGTTAGCTGTGAAAGAATTAGCTAAAGAGAATTTGTTGAAAGCTCAAGCTAAGCAGAAGTATTTTCATGACAAGAAGGCCAGACATAGAGAATTTGCAGTTGGTGATTTGGTGATTGTTCTGAACCCACTCAGACCTTCTAAGCTGGAAGTTGTCTGAGAAGGTCCAGGAAAAGTTATTCAAAAACTGGGAAATGTCAATTACCTGGTCAAAATGTTGAATTCTGGGAAGAAACCTGTTATGTATCATGTCAATAGTTTGAAATTGTATAGAGACAGGTCTGCAATGATTTTTCAATGTCATGCATGTATTCAACCTGAACATGAACCTGTTGATATGTTGTCTGAATTATAGAATGCTGGTACATGGTCTGACAATATTGTTTTGTCAGGTACTTCAGATGAGAGAGAAAAGCTTTTTCAAATTTTAGAGCAATTTAAAGATGTTTTTTTTTTCCAGACAAACCTGCGGACCAGCCCGTATAGAGCTATTGGCAATCATGCTGTTCAGATTGAACAAGAGATACAAAAGATGTTATCTTTGGGTGTTATTGAATCTAGCTCCACCCCTTGATGAAGTAAAATTTTGTGTTGATTACAGAAAGTTAAACAGTGTTAAAGTATCCATACCCATTGCCTAGAATGGATGATTTAATTGAATGCCTTTCACAGTACAAGTACATAAGCATCTTGGATCTGAAAAATGCATATTGGCAACTCGATTTAGCAGAAGATGCACGAGATAAGAACACATTTATCAGCCATGTTGGAACTTTCTGTTTCCGTCATTTACCATTTGGTTTAAAGAATGCAGGAGCGTCATTTCAGAGAATGATAGACAAACTTTTACATGGTTTACCATTTGCTAGTGCTTATCTTGATGATGTTGCAATTTTCAGTTCTGATTTTGAGTCTCACATGTCACACATTGAAACTGTGTTGTCTAGAATTCAGCAAGCAGGACTGATAGTCAAAGCCAACAAATGTCAGTGGATGCAAGGAAAAGTCATGTACTTAGTCATTTGATTGGGCAGGGAGAAATTCAGCCTCTGCATGCCAAAGTACAAGCTATAAACGATTGGCCTATTCCAACAACCAAGAAGCAAGTACGTTCCTTTTTGGGCCTTGTTGGCTATTACAGAAAGTTCATACCTGATTTCAGTCATTTGGCAATGCCTCTGACAGAGCTAATTAAGAAAAGACAGCCTGCCAAGGTAAAATGGACTGCAGAATGTCAAGGTGCAAGTACTGTATATTCGTATTCATTGAGTTGTTAACCTTGATGAATCATGAATCAAAATGAATTGCCATTTTTAATTTATCCCCATCTCTCGTCACAAAGCGTACTTCGCCACCCAATGTATGTAACTGTGGCCATACATAACAACTTGCAACCAGACCGTAACCAACTTGAAGCCTGAAAGAGAAAAACAAACACTGGCATCTATTGGGGGAGGGAACGTACATAGGTTCTGAACCTGTAGAAGGACCACCTTCCCACTTTCTTTATCTACTCCTCCCCATATCCTAAAGTTGCTGCTGTGGATGATGCATCTATACGAAAAAAGGGGGTGCCAAATTTCCACCCCACTATGC
Organism: Pogona vitticeps; assembly: GCF_051106095.1. NCBI lineage: Eukaryota > Metazoa > Chordata > Lepidosauria > Squamata > Agamidae > Pogona > Pogona vitticeps. Next base: position 215,694,505 of record NC_135784.1, on the reverse strand, counting down.
CCACTCCTTTAAGCCCACAAGAGGTGACTGTCCAGAACTGGTATCTTGTGAGGGGCGAGTAATCCCTGTGTCAAGATCAATCCACTGCTGAGGTTCACCTTAGCTCAACATAGAAATGGCCATAAGCACGCATAGTTCTTCAACTGAACAACGCCCTAAACTTATAACTTGGCTTTTTCTTAATTCATCTCTTAGACCAGCAAAGATGGAACAACTGTCTTCAGAGACCAATAAGTTGTCCATCTGTAATGCCATCTTTGAAATGTCTGCAAGAGTATTTGGGCCACCAAGTCTCAGGGGTTGAGCTGTAGGGAGCAAGCCGGTCAAAGGCATGGCCCTATCCTCTGAAGGGCTGCAGCAGCAGCAACTCCATTATGATCCAATTTTCACATTTCCGTTTGTATTAAAATAACTCATTTCCTTGTCCCAGAATGAAGACAGTAGCCTTTTTCACAATGTCATGAATCACTGCTGTTGTGGATAAGATTTCAGTATGAGCTATTTAATACATTTCTTTTCAAATATTTGATCTGAAATGTGATGCCAGAGAAGAAGAGCTTCTTGGACACCCTGGACTACTGAGAAGACAAACAAGTGAGTCCTAGATCAAATCAAATCTGAACTATGCCTGGAGGTAAAAATTAGAAAACTGGGATTGTCATACTTTGGGCACATCATGAGAAGGTAGGATTCTCTGGAACAGGCAATAATGCTGGGAAACAACATTCCCTCTTAGCTGTATGTATGCACCACTGATACAGGTCTCACCCATGCAGAGCTGTATCAATGCTGCGTAATCGCAGCCAGTGTTACCGCCCATTTGGTTTCAGTTGTAGCCTGTACCCTGCACACTGGTGGAAAACTAGAGGGAACATTGCTGAGAGGCAGCAGAAAAAGAGGAAGATCAAATAAAAAAGTATTGACTCCCTAAAGGAAACCACAGGCTTCAGTTTACAAGAGCTAAGCAGGGCACTTGAGGACAGGGCCATTTGGAGATTGCTCATTCATAGGGTATCCATAAACTGGAGACTCAACAGCACGTAACAACAACAACGAGTTCTTGTGCAAAACAACGGTATCACAAGCAGAACTTAAAATAATTGATTAAAATTATTTTTTTCAAAGCTTCTGTTCATTCATAATTTGCAACAACAGTTTAAAAAATTGTTATTTTAATAATTTATCACCAATAAAGCTACTCTGCCTCCTCTGGTGTTTAAACATTAAACACCAATAAATTTACACATTTCTCAGTATTTAAATTTGTTGCTGGCCATTTTTAGTAACTTTATGTAGTTTTTAATTTAATGACTTCACAATCGATTTATCAAATTGATCAGCAAATTAATTTCATTAATTCTCATAATGTTTAAAAGTGAAAGAATGCCCACATTTGCATAAAATTTCCATGGGATAATTTTTATGTATAGATGCCTACTCAATAATAATAACTGACTCAGAAAAGCTTCAGAACCTGAAAGGGATGAATAGGAAGCTTTCAATTAATTTAAATTAGACACTACTGAATGATGGCATAATCTAGTTTTATATTAGACACTACTAATCTAGCTTGCATGATGCAACTTTACACAAGAGGATTTTCCTCAGTGTCTCTAGTAGTCCATTCAAAGGACACAAACTGGATTGATTAAACCAAAAGATGACGCCCACCCAGATGCATCACAATAAACCTAACAACAACAACAATAATAATGAGCCATCAAGTTACATTTCCCCTGAAGGATCACGTTCGCAGGTTGGCTGTACCCTGGGACCCAACTCTCTCTACAGAGGTGCAAATATCTGCTGTGGCCAAGAGTGCCTTTCATCAACTTCAGTGGATTGCCTTGTCTGCAAGAAATGCCTAAAAGCAGTGGTTCATGTGTTGATAATCTCTAAACTAGACTATTAGACTATTGTAATGTTCTCTATGTATGTAGGGTTGTCCTTGAAGTCAGTACAGAAACTTCTGCAGATCCAAAATATGCCTGCTAGACTGATCACAGGTACCGGATGACGTGAATACATATCCCCAGTCTTGGCACACCTTTACTGGCTCCCTGTTATTAGTTTCCATGCTCAATTCAAGGTGCTACTCATAATCTATAAAGCCTTTAAGGCTGTGTGTGTGGGGGGGGGGTGTTGTGCCATCACGTTGGAACCGACTTACAGCAACCCTCATAGGGCTTTCAAGATAATTGAGATATTTAGGGAATGGTTGTATCACTTCTGCTCCCCAAGTCTGGTTCCTTGGCTGAGTGAGGATTTGAATTCTATTTTTCAGTGTCCTAGTCTGTCACTCCATTCACAATACCACACTCAAGTGTCCCCTACATAATGGTTTAAAACCTCAATATTTGTCAAATATCTCCCACAAAACAGCTCTCCATCCCACCCACTCCTCGCAGGCCATGATGTTAAATACAGTATGTGACACCTAGAGAAGCCAAAACACCAGGAACCATGCTTTTTTCAGTCATGGTTCCTGCCTCTTTTGAACAAGATTCCAACAGGGGTCCCTCAGGTGCCTTCCTTCTCAGTTTTTTAAGAAATTAGTAAAAATGGTATTATTTAAACCCGCCATTTATTAGTGTTTTGTGTACCCGAGATGTTCAAATCTGTTCTAATTTGTTTAATTTTATGATAGGTTTTAGTTAGTGACAAGGGTTTTATCTGCAGCATGAGATTAGCTGTATTGTATATTCTATTACTCAATATATGGGATATAACATGTGAACCACCCAGAGAGTGCATGCACAATGGGGCAATACACCAATTGAAATAAATAAATAAATACATCAGGACACAAGCCCACATAATTACCATACAAAATTAATATTTAAGGCCTGAATAAAGGATTTGAGCACCTTAAATTCTGGCTAACCCTGCTTTCAGTCTTCCCTGCACAAAGAATATGTTCTACACTCAATAATGGACCTTCGCCTCTCTTGTTTTAAAAAAAGAAAAAAGAAAGAGGAGAACACATTTATTTATTTTAAGAAGTACCACAATCCATCCAAGGACAGGGCACAGGTGGTACTATATGCTGATCTCTCTGATAAATGCCTCCTGCATTGTTAAAAATTATTCAGGTCGGCAGGGAAGCCAATGGCCTCAGCTTTTTCAAAGGCCTGGATCCAAGTAAAGTCAGGGTTTAATCACTTATCAATTCATAACTGGTCCTACTATGTTGCTTTCCAAAGTAGATTCAGTGCTGGGGGAAAATGGGAAAGAAAATATCAAATCTCTGGTCCTAATGGCAAAGTCATTTGCAGTGATCAGCTACCATTCATGTCTGATGAAAAATGGCTTATGAACTGTGATTTCTGTGCAAAGACAGAGTACAAGCAGTTACATTTTGACATGCAGGAAAAAAAATGGAATGCAATTATGATTTCCTAAATGGAACTGCTCTGTATCTCTGAATGAAGCTATTTAACCCTTTGGTATGATTTTTGTTATTTTGAAATTTCAGCCCAATGTTTGTTGAGGTCCCTAAAGAAACAGAGTTTAGCAGTGTTCCTTTTTGGACAACAACTCCCAGAATCCTCCATCCAGGGGATTCTATCCTAAAAAGGACAGGTTACTCTCCTATAATAATAGTTATCAAGTGAACATCTCTGATTTCATACGACACACCCAACTTTTGCTCTATCGCACATTCTATTTTATTCAGCAGTGGACGTGGGAACTGAGAGATAACCATTTGGTGGAGGCTTATGTGCTATTGCAGAGATTTGATTTTTTTGGTTAAATTCCTCTAAGTGCACAAAAGTCAAAGTAAAGGGATTTGTGGAGCAGAATCGCTTCTAGTTCTCCAGATTATTGTTGTTGTTCTTTAGTCATTATATCATGTCCAACTCTTCCATGACCACATGGACCAGAGCACGCCAGGCCCTCCTGTCTTCCACTGCATCCCGGAGTTGGGTCAAATTCATGTTGGTAGCTTCAATGACACTGTCCAAACATCTCATCCTCTGTTGTCCCCTTCTCCTCTTGCCTCCCAACATCAGGGTTTTTTTCCAGGGAGTCTTCTCTTCTGATGAGTATTGGAGCCTCAGCTTCAGGATCTGTCCTTCCAGTGAGCACTCAGGGTTGACTTCCATCAGAATGGATAGGTTTGATTTCCTCGCAGTCAAGGAGACTCTCAAGAGTCTCCTCCAGCACCACAATTCAAAAGCATCAATTCTTTGGCAGTCAGCCTTCTATATGGTCCAGCTCTCACTTCCATACATCGCAACTGGAAAAACCATAGCTTTGACTATGCGAACCTTTGTCAGCAAGGTGATGTCTCTCTTTATCAGATGCTGTCTAGGTTTGTCATTGCTTTCCTCCCAAGAAGCAGGCGTCTTTTAATTTCGTGGCTGCTGTCACCATCTGCAGTGATCATGGAGCCCAAGAAAGTAAAATCTGTCACTGCTCCCATATCGTCCCCTTCTATTTGCCAGGAGGTGATGGGAGCAGTGGCCATGATCTTATTTTTTTGGAAGTTGAGCTTCAGACCATTTTTTGCACTCTCCTCTTTCACCCTCATTAAGAGGTTCTTTAATTCCTCCTCACTTTCTGCCATCAGAGTGGTATCATCTGCATATCTGAGGTTGTTGAGATTTCTTCTGGCAAACTTAATTTCGGTTTGGGATTCATCCAGTCCTGGCTTTCGCATGATGAATTCTGCATATAAGTTAAATAATCAGGGAGACAATATACAGCATTGTTGTACTCCTTTCCCAGTTTTGAACTAATCAGTTGTTCTATATCCAGTTCTAACTGTTGCTTCCTGTCCCATGTATAGATTTCTCAGGAGGTAGATAAGGTAGTCAGAAACTCTCATTTTTTAAAGAACTTCCCATAGTTTGCTGTGATCCACACAGTCAAAGGCTTTTGCCTAGTCAATGAAGCAGAAGTAAATGTTTTTCTGGAACTCTCTGACTTTGTCCATAATCCAGTGCATGTTAGCAATTTGGTCTTTAGTTCCTCTGCCCTTTCAAAATCCAGTGTGTACTTCTGGGAGTTCTTGGTCCACATACTGCTGAAGCCTGCCTTGGAGGATTTTGAGGATAACCTTGCTAGCGTGTGAAATGAGTGCAATTGTACGGTAGTTGCAGCATTCCTTGGCACTGCCCTTCTTTGGTATTGGGATGTAGACTGATCTTTTCCAATCCTCTGGCCACTGCTGAGTTTTCCAAACTTGCTGGCATATTGAGTGTAGCACCTTAACAGCACCATCTTTTAAGGTTTTAAATAGTTCAACTGGAATGCCATCATCTCCACTGGCCTTGTTAGCCATGCTTTCTAAGGCCCACTTGACTTCACTCTCCAGGATGTCTGGCTCAAGGTCAGCAACCACACTATCTGTGTTGTCCAGGATATCCAGATCTTTCTTATATAATTCCTCTGTGTATTCTTGCCACCTCTTCTTGATGTCTTCTGCTTCTGTAAGGTCCCTCCCATTTTTGTCCTTTATCATGTCCATCTTTGCACAAAATGTTCCTTTAATATCTCCAATTTTCTTGGACAGATCTCTGGTTTTACCCTTTCTGTTAATTTCCTCTATATCTTTGCACTACCCTCTTGTCTCTCCTTGCTATTCTTTGGAAGTCAGCATTTAATTTTCTGCCTATTTCCCTATCTGCCTTGCATTTTGTTTCGCTTCTCTTCTCTGCTATTTGTAAGGCCTTGTTGGACAGCCACTTTGCTTTCTTGCATTTCCTTTTCTTTGGGATGGTTTTTGTTGCTGCCTCCTGTACAGTGTTACGAGCCTCGATCCATAGTTCTTCAGGCACTCGGTCCACCAAATCTAGTTCCTTAGATCTGTTCTTCACTTCCACTGCATATTCATAGGGATTATTCCTGACCAGCCCAGTGGTTTTTCCTACTTTCTTCAGTTTAAGCTTGAGTTTTGCTATAAGAAGCTGATGATCAGAGCCACAGTCTGCTCCAGGTCTTGTTTTTGCTGACTGTATAGAGCTTCTCCATCTTTGGCTGCAGAGAATATAATCAATCTGATTTCGATATTGCCCATCTGGTGATGTCCATGTCTAGAGTCACCTCTTGTGTTGTTGGAAAAAAGTGTTTGTGATGAACAGCTTGTTCTCTTGACAAAACTCTATTAGCCTTTGTCCTGCTTCATTTTGAACTCCAAGGCCAAACTGACCTGTTGTTCCTTTTATCTCTTGACTTCCTACTTTAGCATTCCAGTCCCCTATAATGAGAAGAACATCTTTCTTTGGTGTCAGTTCTAGAAGGTGTTTGACGTCTTCATAGAATTGGTCAATTTCAGCCTCTTTAGATTAGTCCACCCCTTTCCTCATTAACTGGCACTTACAGTCTCAATAACTCTGAGACATTAGTAAGGAGAAAGCATAAAAGCTTTCATTACTTACAACTGCAGAGATCAAAACAGCAAAATGACAAAACATTGCTACTTTCGGCAAAAAGCTTCAAAAGATTCACTGTTGAAGAGAGAAGCAAAACTCTTAGCAGAGAGGCAGAGTGCTCTTTGAAATCAGAGGCAGGATGGAAGTATTAGTCAATGCAGGATACATTGACATTCACCCCAGCCCTGACAGGTCCCTCCAAGCCACATGTTCTCTAGGTAGCATGAGAGCTTGCAGTAACGCCAGCATGTACTGTGTGTGAGGGTGGAACTAATAGCTGTTTAGGTCTTACAGAGGACATCTGTGCAGGTGCAGAACAACTCATTAGTGTGAATCACAGAGACCATGAAGAAGAAGTGATTTTACTCAGCTTAAACCTCAGTATGTACGGTTTGTACTAGATTGCATTTAAGCAATGGGTTGACTCATAATTGTAAGGAGCATGTGTACCGGGAGTGAAAGTGGTGAGAGTGGTTCTATTTTGGGGAGTTTTAAAAATAATTCCAGAACTCCTAGCACCAAAAGTTATCTAGAATCCCCCAGGCGGATTTCTGGGGTTGTGAAAGGCTGAAAGCAGCAGGAAAAGAAGACCAAATACAAGAAGCATTGACTCCCTTAAAGAACTGAGCAGTCTGTTGAGAACAGGGCATGTTGGAGACCGCTCATTCAGAGCATTACCCTGGGTTGGGGATGACCTGACAGCACACCACAGCAACAGTTCTTATTAAACATAGTTTGTTTATTTATTTTATTTATTTATTTTATTTATATCCCGCCTATCTGGTCGGGTGAGGACCACTCTAGGCGGCTACAATTGTACTCATTTACATTGGATGTACCTGGAGAAATAGGAATTCAGTTGTTAAGTGGATGTGCATACAGGAAATCTGCACTGCAATGCTCTTTTCAAACTGAAAAATAGTTGTTGATGACCATGGTAAATAAGCTCTGTTGATTCAGAGACAAAAGGTCAGTGCCTGCGTGACAAAGCACTGACTCTTCCAGCAGAAGGTCCCAGATTCACTTCCGGGTATCTCCACCAGGGCTGTGAAAGCTCTGTGAGTCAGTGTTTATAGAACTGATAGTCAGAATATACAGCACAGGTCAAGATGAATTGGCTGTCCAACTCTGTGTATGACACTAGCTTTCCTAGACTTGAATTGGGGCCATTAGTTGTCTCTTATCTCAGAATACTACCACTTCATATATTTGTGTATAGGTGTGTGGGGCTTCTTCTAACCAAATTTTAATCAAAAAGTGTGTGTGGGTGTGTGTAGATACAATCCTATAAACACCTTTCAGGTGACAAAAATGGGGCAGCTGATGACTTCAGGTTCATGGAGAGGGTGGATCTGCTCTGGATTTCACTCTGAACTTTACAGGGTGCAGAACGCTATTCCCAAGATAGTTGTCTGTACCTTCCTCCAAAGTTCATGCTAATACCCAGGTCAGATTACCCTCCACTGCAAACCTGGCATCACCAAATGCCCCTGAGTAAGCATTAGACCACACTGCGAAGAAGAAGCTATAGTGCTACACTTTAAGACACCACTTCCGCCATGTGATGAGGTTTATGGAATTTTGTGGAGAGATGGGCATGGATTACACAATATTTATGTAGAAAAATTATGAATGTGGACAGGAAAGGCTGGTGGTTCAAGGATTCCAGGTAGGACTGGCCAATGTTCCAAACTTTATTTTCAGTTAAAACAAAATGTTTCAATTCACCCATAATCTAACCGACTAAGCTAGCAGCAGAACCCATTTACAATCAAATGATGTTGTTATATGACAAGGCTGTGCAGCAAATGCCCCATCCAGTCAAGTATATTTATTCTATTTATCTGTTGAAATGAACAGACATTTGCTGAAATTATTCCTGCTTGGTTAGTCAACCCAAGAAATCTTGAGCTGCACTAAACAAATCAGTCTCAACATGTTAATTAGCATACCCATGGACTGCTAACCTAAGATGAGCACCTTGAGTAAATTTTTTTGCAGTAATGCAGGGCATATATGAAAGAAGGATTATTCTCAGCTCTAATATTCCTTCCGTCAGAAAGTCAAGGCAGGTCAGTGAGCAGAATCTTCATCCCGACCCTGTACCTTGATACAAAATATATACCAGGTTGTAAGATGTACACAGTACCTTGTGAATAAAACGAAATGTTCATCAACCATGCACCTTGAGCCCTACGTGCCCATCTTCCCAATCCTGCTTTCCTTGCAACTCAGCAGTTTGGGCTGCGTGCTCACACTGCCACACAGATTTCCAATTATTCTTAGCTTTTGTTTAGATTACAGTTATGAGCTGCCTTGAGTCCCTTGAGAAGAAAGACAGCATATAAATAATATAAACAAATCAACAAATATGCAAGAAGGGGAGTGTCCTGCACTGCCCTACACTGTCACTCTCCCCATATGAGCAACTAGGGACTAAAGAAGAGCACCTGCTCTACGCTCAGACGTTCTTCACGTGAAAAATCAGGGCATGAGATTGCCTGGATGGCTTGTCCAAACAGAGGAGGCTCATCCCCTCTGGTTGTTGCTCTCGGTGTGAGGAGTAGAAAGGAAACGTGGGGAGGGCAAGCACACTTTCCTCATGATGTATATGTAAATTAGACAAAATAACCAGAAAAGGTGGTTTCTTTTAAACGGCCCTGAATTGGATGTGGAACAGGTATACAATGGGTAGGCTGTGCAACCTGAAGGGAAGAAGAGAATAAGAAAGAGGTGGTCTTGGGCCTCTTCCATATATCTAACATCATCTGCTCTCAAAGCTATATTGTATTATTACTACTTTCACCCTCCCCATAACTCAATGGATTATCTACCCTTTTGCTGTCTACAAGGCAGCCAGGCAGCCAAAAGCAATAGGCCAACGTAATGCAATGCACTCTCTTGGCTCTGCTTTATATTGCAAAGCTGAGGGAGGGCATGTCATGCACCTAGCGCACCACAGACAGTATGTGGCTGGCAGGCCTCCATCCACCTTTGGTGAGTCATAAGCTGCACAGGCCTGTTATATATAGTCTTACTGATCTCCTCAAAACCTGAACCATGCCAAGCTGATGCCAACACAGGACACCTAAAGATGACTGCAAACAGGTACCTCACTGTATTAGGCACTAAAGCTTAGTGTGATATGAAAAATTCAGTTACCTCACAGATGAGTTCCTTGTGAAACCAGATTTCCTTTGGAAGGAGAAAAATACCAAGAGTGAGATAGTATAAGAATAGTGAATCTAAGGAGTGTATTGTAGTGTTTGAATTTTTATTGTCTTTTTTGAGTTTGTGTGTTTGTCATATTATTAAAAATTTTAAACGAAGGAAAAAAGTTTCATAACCAGAATTTTGAAAGAGATTAAACATGTGACTCAGTTTACAAAATCAATTACATCAGCTTTTTTGAAGGCATCGACCCCATGGGGACACCTAGGGGAAACATTGTGCAGGTCTATGGGTAAGAACAGATGGAAGAACAGATCCTGAAGCTGAGGCTCCAATACTTTGGCCATCTAACAAGAAGAGAAGATTCCCTGGAAAAGACCCTGATGTTGGGAAAGTGTGAAGGGAAGAGGAGAAGGGGACGACAGAGGATAGGATGGTTCGACAGTGTCATAGAAGCTACCAACATGAATTTGACCAAACTCCGGGAGGCAGTGGAAGACAAGAGGGCCTGGTGCGTTCTGGTCCATGGCGTCACCAAGAGTCGGACACAACGTAACGACCAAACAACAACAAAATGGGTAAGAACCTGTAAGCACTGCATGCAATGGATGTTTGCCTAGCATGAAAGTTTGCAGCATTCATCACTTTAGTAATCCGACTGGTGGTTTGGAAAGGCACCCCACAGAATTGTCACAAAGAGTTTCAGACAATGAAGCACTGTATTGTGGAGGCAGTGGGATGCGTAGACATTTATCCCACTTGAACAATTGCTTGTTTTGATTCTCTCTTTTTCTGAGTAAGTGGCCCTCCACTACCTTTGAATTTTTGTTGCTGCTAGGGCAATAGGCCTTCCCCAGAGTGCTCCTTTCAAATGCCCATTTCAAAACCCCACTTGGGGAGGGCTTGTGTTCAGAATTATTAATGTCCCATCTTTGCTGGACTTTGAATAGGCGGGTGCTGCCAAGGCCTTCGGCAGCTGTCACCTGCGCCATGAATTTGGGGAACGTTGCAAAAGAAATAGATTTCGATGGCGCTATTAATAGGACCTGTCAGTTTCTGCAAGCTTCCGTTGGCCTCAAAAACAAATAAATAACACAAATCATGCAATGTGGCACCCTCGCTGTGCCTCAATCTACCGAAACCTCTTTTGCTGCCTGCCTCCGAAAGCAACAGATAATTCATAAACGCACTGTGCTTTGACAGCAATTTAGCTGAAAACCATCTGGCACCGGTGTCGCAAACCAGTCTTGGAGAGACAACGTTGTAATTCTTGAAGCATCAGTGTACCTTGGGGACCCATTACAGTGGTGTCACAAAAGGAACATCAGAAGACAATGGCTGGAGAAAAACCAATTCAGATGGTGTTGCCTGTTTCACTGTGTTGTTGGGGGTGCTGGGAAGGGGGGCCAGCATGTTTGCTTATTTACTGATTAACCGTTATAATGTTTTATTGCTTGGGAATGTGACAAGCGGAGTTGCCTTTTTTTACCTCACGAACAGCCATTCCTAGGGGTTCCTCCACCAGATCATATCTAAGACAGGCCAAAAAGTAAGTGCCTAGTGTTGTTGAGATGGCAAAGAAAGAGGTTAAAAGCCACCTGGTGGATTAGATTTACTCCACTCAACAGTCAAGAAAGGACAAAAAGCCAGGGATATTTAAAGTCTGTCGAAAGCCACATAAATAGTGATTTATAATAAAGTTTACCAGAGCGTTGTATGGTCTGTGCCCTTTCGATTATAGCAACAATGCTCAGAAAGATTGTTATGCCCAAAAGATCTTGACCCGCCACTTTGAGCGGCAAGAAAATTCTGCTGGTGGTCTTTGCTCTAATACCATAATTTATAGAGAAAATAGCTACAAATTAACCTTTAGTGCCACTTTGGCTTCCACTCAAAGCACCCTACCAAGCATGTTTCTGCATTGACAGATTTTGAGGTTTCTATTTCTCGAGCAGAAGCCTTAGGGCCATAGCTATCTGAAGAAGTACCATGGAAAGGAACCTGGGTGCTTTCGATTACAGGTTTAAGACCTTGCCCTTACCGACCGGCTTGATTATTCAAAATGGTTAGAATGCCATAAAATTATTCTCCTTGACATGGAAACGGGTCGAGCGTTTTGCAGAACTCATGCCAAGAAGAAACAAGGATTGTGTATGTGCATGTGCAAACAAAGCAAACATGAATAATGCTTTGTCACAAGTGGTGCAAACTGCACAAAAACAATGATGGCTACTCTTTTGGTACCTTTTTTCCCAAGGGGAAAAGGTTAGAAGCATCCAGGGAGATTTAGATCACTTTTAAGAAAACATCCAGGCCTTCTGCACTTGCCGTGGTGCATGCCTATGTGTACATAGGCAGGCATGCCTGTGCAGGCTTTTTACAAGTGAAAAATGCTGGTTTTCCACCCAAGCAGTGTTCACCTGCTGAGAGGGGGAAAATAGTGCTCATTGTCTCACTCTCACTTGGAGGCAAAGTTGGAGGGTTGGAGAACCCTTTATTGAAGTGGCTCACCTCAGTTGAGACACCCTACATTGGTGTTTCCCAACCTTGGGGTTGTGATGCCAAAGGGAGTCACAAAGCTTTTCTGGGAGGTTGTGGTCACCTTATATGTGTTGTAGCCCTTGTTAAATAATTCCTTCCCTTGACCTTTCAGTGTGGGATTTGAAAGTGTGTATGTGTATGTATGAGAAACAGTCCCTTTGTGGGAGAAAGAAGCCTCTACTTTCTGAGAAGGGATGACTTTGCCCCATTAAAAATGCTGCTTTATGCAAACATGGGGGGTGTTGCAGGTTACTTGGCCATTATACAAAGGGATCTCAACTCAAAAAAGGTTGAAAACTACAGCCCTACAACAATAAGTAGGAAGGATTTAGCCAGTATCTCTTCTTCTAGATCAATGTACAGTGTATCTCTGAACAACTTGTTGTAACCCCTAAGCAAAGCCCGCCGGCCATTGACTGGAAGTGGTGGAAGCTCATAGCAGTATTGCTATCACAGCCAGGTGACATAAGCAAGTGTGCTAAGCTTCTGATCACACCAGAAAGGGACATTTTGCTACGAGTGATCTTCCTTAAAGCAATCCTTCCTTCTTCTAGGGAATTGCTCCAGCCCAGCCCCCCAGGTACAAAGTAGAAGCCTTCCAGCTGAACCACAAATGTCCAACTTGCATATGGATCAGGATAGGGCTGGAGCACATTTCACTGAGCATTGTGGCCCAAATTTTGATCTACTTACCTGTGCAATCACACCCTTAGACATAATATCAAGTATGTCAGCTTAAACTTTCAATCAGCAAGGGCTGTTAATGGGAGAACCTATGTAAAAATAAATGTGTCCGTTTTTAAAGTACCATTGGTTTGGGTGTGTGTGTGTGTGTGTGTGTGTGTGTGTGTGTGTGTGTGTGTGTGTGTGTGTGTGTGTGTGTGTGTGTGTGTGTGTGTGTGTGTGTGTGTGTGTGTTTTCTCCCAAAATGATTGCACTGCATAAATTGGTAATCCAGAACACAGCATTGCTTGTGGAAAATGCTTATGGAAACTGGTGAAAAGGAGGGAGTGGCTTTACCTATTCCACTTTCCCAGTCAGTTTCCAGGGGTAAGTTTCCATGGGTGTCCCATAAGCAGCTACAAGATGTTTTATCTGGACAGTACGTAATCCCCATGTTCTATAGTGATTTCCTCCACCTTGGAAATATTTGGCTAAATCCAATACTATGTTCAGAGTAGCAGCAGGGTTTTTCTTCCTTCCCACTCAAGTGAAAAACTTCTGGAGGCAGGAGAAGGAATTGACCACAATCCCCCATCCATTTACAGAAGTAGCTTCAGCCATTAGGAGCACTTTGCCAAACACTGCCCACTGGTGAATACTCTCTTGAGAACTGCCGTGGACTCTTTGGATCAGGGGTTCTCAGCCTTCGGTCCCCAGATATTCTTGGACTAAAACTCCCAGAAGCCTTCACCACTAGCTGTGCTGGCCAGGATTTCTAGGAGTTGTACATCTGGGGACCCAAAGTTGGCAACCACTGCTTTAGAGAATATCTCAATAGTGGGGAATGGACAAACCTCATCAATTGAGGGGCCTCTAAAACAGTCTGGATTACTTTTCTTTTTACCTTTTACGCTGTTGCTAGTCCCTTTTGACATCAAAGGGGATCCTTTGGGAAAGGCATCCTTTTATGCCTGATGCCACACATTGAAAAAGCTGTGGTTCATAGTCAAAAGTCACCCAATTTTCAATTGATTCTAAGCCTACACCTCTTGCCATGTACCAAGCCAGACAAAACACAGACCATATTGTGGCTGCCAAGGTGCTGGGCAATCCCCATGCATCCACAGAGTTCCCGGCAGGCCATACAAATCTCAGGCCTGTCATGGGTAGCCCTTACATCGCTTGACCAGTCCTCCTCTAAAAGACCTCATGAAGGAGGGCTGGAAAGGAAATTGTCTGCAGAGGGAGAGCAGGTGCAAGCTTCTGGAAGCCTGGAAGCCTACCCAAACCGAAGGGCATTACAAAATCTGGTCTTCAGCAGAGCCTGGTCTGGCTTGGTCTGGCAACAAGAGACACTTTGCTCATTTCTAGTAAACAAGATACATTGCTAAATGTATGGTTCCCAAATATTTGGAGAAATGTGCTATTTACCCTCAGGACGCAGCCACACATAATGAATGCAAGTCAAACACCTGGAAACGTCAGATAACCAACTTTCAGGCAGTGATCATTTTTGCTATGTTTGCCAATATCTGCAGTGAAATGAAAAGGTGTGCAGGGGTCACATTGGAATAGTCGGAACCTGTTCTCTTCCTGGGTAAATGAGCAGAACAGGAGGCAAATCAGCTTAAATTGCAGGAAGAATATAGACCTACTGTATTTAACTGGATGGGTGGTAATGATGTGGACAGGCAGGTAAGCCCTGCCCCCATGCCCCCACCCTATTCAGGCATCATCCATACCTCTGTGTGTTCAGCACAAAGATCTACATAGATGGAATGACTGAGTTCATCTGAGCACACTTAAGGCATTTCCATGGCTGACTACCCTGATAAGGAAGGGCTTATTGATCATGGAAATCCTTTAGGGCTGTTTAGCTAGAATTATTATTATTATTATTATTATTATTATTATTATTATTATTATTATTATTGTTGTTGTTGTTGTTGTTGTTGTTGTTGTTGTTGTTGTTGTTGGTGGTGGTGGTGGTGGTGGTGGTGGTGGTGGTGGTGGTGGTGGTGGTGGTGGTGGTGGTGTTGGTGTTGGTGGTGGTGTTGGTGTTGGTGTTGTTGTTGTTGGTGGTAGTGGTGGTGGTGGTGGTGGTTATTAGGCACAGTCAAGATTACAAAATCCAGGTTGGATTTCCCTCTGATGAGTTTCCACCCATTGGTTCTTGTCCTATCCTCAGGTGCAATGGAGAATAAATCGATGCCCTCTTCCTTGTGGCAACCCTTCAGATATTGGAAGACTGCTATCTTGTCTCCCCTCACTCTTCTCTTCGTGAAGCTAAAAATGCCTAGTTCTTTGAATCGTTCTTCATAGGATTTAGCTTCCAGTACCCTTATCATCTTCGTTGCTGTTCTCTGCACCACTTCCAGAGTCTCAGCATCTTTTTGTATTGTGGTGACCAGAACTGGACACAGCACTCCAAGTGCGACCTCACCAGTGCAGTATAGAATGTTGGCTTTCTTGGCAGCTGCAGAACACTGCTGACTCATCTTTAGGTGGTGGTCCACCAGGACACCTAAATCCCTCTCATAGGTACTACTTTCGAGCCAGGTACCACCTATCCTGTACCTGTGCATCTGGTTTCTCCTGCCTAAGTGCATGACCTTACTTTTCCCACCACTGAACTGCATCTTATTGGATAGGGCCCAACATTCAATCATGGGAATATTTTTGTCGCATCTGTTCTGCTGCAGTCACTGTTTTTGTAGGAAATGTTTCCAATTTTAGGCTCACTTATCCCACCAAGTGATGATACGCAAATGGCATTTAAGGTTATTTGCTGGTTTCAGTTGTGAAAGAGTAATCCTGTAATCTGCATCTGGCAATGTGCAAGCCTGATCTCTTTTAAAATAATTATTATGGTAAATTAACAAATGCAAAAGGTCTAAGGTTTTTTATTGTTCCAGTAGCCTGCCCAAATGCCAGAATAACATATAATATGGTGGTAGCATTGCCAAGCTGGCACTAGGAAGGGGAGATGTACAGAGGAGAAGGTTGACCATGTGCTCTACTTTACAGTAGGTAATATTTCAGGGCATTCTCTATTTGATGGACTGTACAGTCCTAGAACAGTTTGACTGCAAAGCATAATATAAGAAGCCTTGAAGTTGCCTGACAGTTGGCTGGATAGCTCAATGAGTAAGGTACTGGAGCCAGAGGTTGGGAATTCGATTCCCTACTGTGCCTCCTGGGAGAAGAGCCAGCCGGTGTGGCCTTGGGCAATCCCAGGATGCCCCCAGAAGAAGAGAATGGTAAACCACTTCTGTGTATTCTCTATCTAGAAAACCTGAGTTAGAATACCATAAGTAAGAATAGACTTGACAGCACACAATTTATTATTATTATTATTATTATTATTATTATTATTATTATTATTATTATTATTATTATTATTATTATTATTATTATTATTATTATTATTATTATTATTATTATTATTATTATTATTGTTGTTGTTGTTGTTGTTGTTGTTGTTGGTGGTGGTGGTGGTGGTGGTGGTGGTGGTGGTGGTGGTGGTGGTGGTGGTGGTGGTGGTGGTGATTAGGCACAGTCAAGATTACAAAATTACACTGACTGGTATTATATAGCAGATACAAGTTTTAATCAAAAACCTAACTATCTGTTAAATATTGGCGCAGTATGCATGCTGCTCCTAATATTGCCATTTTTGTAGCTCTGATGGTGTGATTTCTGAGATCTGCAACTGCTTTTAGTAATGTGTAAAATTTCTTGATATTGTTCCCAAAGCTCCAATGACTACTACTACTACTACTACTACTACTACTACTACTACTACTACTAAACAGCAGACACAGTCAATCTATAAAAACATTGAATGGTATTATATAACAGATATATGTTTTAACAAAAACCTACGTATCTGTTAAATATCAACATAGTATAGATGATGATTTACAGACAGCTATGCAAACCATGAACTGTACTTATGAAGGTCTGCTAGCTATCTGGATGGAGTGAGGATGCCCAGTCCACCGGCAAGCCCTGCTTCGTCACCGTAGGCCACCATTGCCTCCTTCCTGGGATAGTGCAAGACACTTGGAGTCTCATGAGAGTGACCCAGAAAGGAGGCAGGAAGAGTGAGTTATTTAGGAGAAGTTCCCCCCTCCCTTCTGCCTCTTCCTTTCTGGCAACAAAGGAGGATGGAGTTCCGCCATTTGGTTAATTTTCAAACTGTGTCACTCCGATCAAATCACTTTGGGGGCTTTGCTACTTGGAAGGGTGGTTTGCATCGGCAAACCCTCTCCCCCCCCCCACAGTTTGATTATTGTGCTTCAGCTTCCAATTATTTGGAGCTGATTGCACAGAGGAAGTTGATATCTTGTTACATTTTATTGTTCAAAAAATAAGAAGAGAAGGGTTGTGAGTGCTTTAGATCAAAGAGGCATGACTGCTTGGGCCCTGGCCGGTAGGGGCCTGGGCGCCCGCAAAGCTTTTAAGCTGCTAGCAAAAATTTTATCCAAGCTAACGATTAATTATTTAATTAATTAATTTTGGGATATACAGTTTTAATTCAATAGTAATTTATAGGCAATTATAAAAAAAGAGAAAAAGGGGAAGCTTATTATTATTAGAGGCAAGTGGGCCCCAGGGTGAAACACGTGCGCTGCTATGAGAGTGGGCGTGCAGCCCTCCCCGCCAGCAAGAGTGGGCTGGAAATGATTGCATTTAAAAAGAAAGAAAGAAGTATAAGTATTAGAGGGATGTGGTGGCACTGCGGGTTAAATCGCAGAAGCCTCTGTGCTGCAGTGTCAGAATACCAGCAGTGATAAGATCGAATCCACACCACAGAGTGAGCTCTCATTGCTTGTCCCAGCTTCTGCCAACCTAGCAGTTCAAAAGCATGTAAAATGCCAGTAGATAAATAGGTACTGTTACATACAGCTATGACATCACCTGCCCGTCACTGCTGAAGCTGTGTGTCATCTACCAATGGTGTGACTGAGGGTGGGACATAAGGGGTGGAGCTGTGGTATATAAGGGGAGTGAATGGTGTGAGTGATTCAGATAGGGCCAGATAGGGCTTTGAGATAGGGACGGTTAGGGCTTGGAGATACTGTGTGATAAGAACTGTGCTATATAGTGAGGGTCTGTGAGTGTGTGTGTGTGTGTGATTGTTATATTATTAAAGTGATTGCTTTATTATTTATATTCAAGTGATTTACCATTCCTTTTGTTTGTACACAATAAACATAAGTTTTTATTTTGAAATCATACTTTGGCCTGAAGCTTCATTTGAGGGAATGGTTGGTGGCAGTGGAAATTAAGAGTGATGGAATGTGACGTAACAACCCCTTTGTGAGGTATAAGGTGGCTGTTACAGGTACCATCACAGTGGGAAGGTAATGAAGTTCTGCGTCTAGTCACACTGGCCACATGACCATGGAAACTGGACAAACACTGGCTCTACGGCTTGAAAACAGGGATGAGCACCACGCCCTAGAGTCAGACACGACTGGACAAATTGTCAAGGGGAACCTTTGCCTTACCTATAAAGACTAAATAATACATTTTGGTTTGACAAATAATTGTTTCACTTTCACATAGAGTGGGGGTGTTTTTTTGCATTAGTTACACTCAATTGGAGGTAGGACAAAAAGTTCCAGAATGTCCTGTACTGGCTCTGTGCTCTCTCTCTCTCTCTCTCTCTCTCTCTGTGTGTGTGTGTGTGTGTGTGTGTGTGTGTGTGTAAATATTTTTTAAAAAAACACTAAAGGAGTAGATAACAAGGGTTTTTTCTTAAACAACAGCCGATGATACTTGGTAGAGGGGCCTTGGAAGGGCTTTTTATATTAGTTTCCATTATTAATTAATCTATTGTTTGAGGATTGCTAGGTGCTGTGCAATAAGAGTTAATTGGTACTAAACTTGTGGAGAGCTTGGGTGATTAGAAGTAGCCAATTGAGGAGAGTGACGTGCATAGAGGGCTGATTTTGTGTCACCACAATGGCTTCTATGAAGGGCCAAAATGATAAGAAGGGCAAACAGCCTGATAAGAAGCATGCATCTCCTCAGGTTTCACCTCCTCAGTCATCTTCGGATGAGGAGGCGTGACCTAACTGGCAACAGCTACAGGACAAGATTTCGGCTCTAAAGGCCGAAAGAACAGCACAGCATAGCAAGTCACAACCACGCCTCTCAGCGAGAGAAGCCAAGAGGCATAGGAGGGCTCAGCTTAAGGCCATGGCAGAAAATTTAATGTCTCGCTTTGATGCTTTAGAGGCTGATTGGAAGGTCCCAGGGCCATCCAGGAGGGGAGAAGATGCCTCAACCATAACACCTCAGCACCAGAGCAAAGATGAGGAACAAGGGATGCAGACGCCAGAGGTGGATAGGCCATCTGCAGTGACTAGAGGTTGGCAGGATGGACGGGAAGAAGCTGCAATAGGTTATCGGCATGACAGGGATGAACATGATTTGGCTCCACGTATAGCACAAGGTGAGTTGGCGGATGCACTAGACACCCTCCCAATATTGCCTGCCTGGTCTGGGTGAGCAGTGGACAGAGTAGTTTATCATTTCACATGACACAGAACATACAGGGGTATAGGGCACCAGTCAATCCTTGGCTAGGTACAAGCATGCCAGTAGTGAATTGGGCAGCTCCCTATCCACAAATTACCTTCCCAGCAGCACTGGGTTTGACATCAATGTGACAAACCCAGACCTACTGGGATATGCCACGGTTTCACTAAGCTGCCACCAACCATTCCCTATAAGAAGTCACACAGACCAGGGATGGATTTTTAACAAATAAAAGAACAAGGTTTATTAAATAACACACAGGGAAAAATAAAAGGATCAAGTGAATAAGATACAGTAACGTGGCTTAGTCTCAATCATACATACACACAGTTTGGTTCACACAGAACACTTAACTTGAAGCACAGACCCTGAACCTATCAGTTCTGGCTAACCATACAGACACCTGAACCTATCAGGTTGGTACTGACTGACACACAGTAGTACCCTGTCTGACACACAGACTCCCACTCAAGCTTCTTGTCTCAGCTCTTCTCCAACTCTCCTAGCTTCTCCACACAAACTCCACATATATATACAGTACAGCCCCTCCTCCTGATGTCCCGCCTTCCACTCCCCATAGGATGGAACTTTCCCTCCAAACCCATGACAGACAGGTAACATCAGTGCTGTATGTAACACCTCCCCTCTTTATAAGTTGTTTTGTAGGGGGAAAGCTAAGGTGCTTTTCTCCCAAAAAACAACCTGGACCCAAAACAAACAAAACCAGTCATATAATAACATACAATACCATACTTACTTATACTTACACTCTATTAGGCATTTAAACATTTACCATTAATAATACATCAAGTTACCTTTATTCATACAAACCAACATGTTTAATAAACAGACACATTTGACTTTTTGTCATCAAAATATATACATAGTCCATGTTTCTTTCGCCGTCTTCATTCTTCAGGTCTTCTTGACAAGGCGTCAGCAACACAGTTCACTGACCCTCTGACCACCTTCACTTCAAAGTCATAGTCTTGCAGATTTAAAGCCCACCTCATAAGTTTACTATTGTGGGTTTTCATTGTCTTTAACCATTGCAGTGGTGAATGGTCAGTGCACAGAATAAAATGTCTTCCCCAGATGTAAGGCTTGGCCTTCTGGATCGCGTAGACTATGGCCAGGCACTCCTTTTCCACGGTTGCCAAATGTCTCTCACCTTTCTGGAGTTTCCTACTCAGGTAGGACACTGGATGCTGGTCACCATTCTCATCCTCCTGGCAAAGAACTGCTCCTACCCCGCTGTTAGACGCATCGGTGTAGATGATGAACTCCCGGTCGAAGTCTGGAGCACGCAGCACTGGATAGTTGATGAGGGCCTCCTTCAACCTCTGGAACGCCTCCCCACAGTCGCTGGTCCACGGGATGCGGTCATCAGTCTTCTTCCTCGTCAGATCGGTCAGCGGAGCCGCAATCTCGCTAAACCTCGGGATGAACTTTCTGTAGTAGCCCACCAACCCAAGAAATGATTTGACTTTTTTCTTGGTGTTGGGTCTAGGCCAATCACGAACAGCTTCCATCTTGGCCTCCAGGGGTTTTATCACTCCTCCCCCTACTATGTGACCCAAGTCTTTTATTTCTGGGCTACCCAGCTGCAGTATGTTCTCTTTGCAGAGCCTTGGCCAAAGCACTCCCTCCCCTGGGTTAAAGTGCCTCTCCCTGCCTTCCTGGTCATCCCAAGCTTTCTTTCTGACCTTTTGAGCTTGCAGGGTCTCTGCTGCTAGCTCTAGGTTTCTCTTTAAGTCATTCCTTAAAGTGCCTATATATGTCACAACGTCTTGTGGGTCATCCTGGGTGATCTGCTCCCAATTTTGTTTGATCAACTCAAGGGGCCCTTTCACCCTTCTCCCAAACAAAAGTTCAAACGGACTGAACCCGGTACTGGCTTGTGGCACTGATCGATAAGCAAACAAAAGGGATTGCAGCTTCTGGTCCCAATTGTTTGGATTCTCTGCCAAGTAAGCCCTAATCATGCGCATCAGAGTCCTATTGAACTTCTCCGTTAACCCATTACTTTCAGGGTGATAGGCAGTGGTTTCCTTGTGTTTAATTCCACAGATTTGCCATAACCGTTTCATGAGCTTCGATGTGAACGATGCGCCCAAATCTGTGATTATTTCTGAGGCAAATCCCATCCTGGACATATACCCCACCAAGGCATCTGCCACTGCGTTAGTTTCAATGTTAGTCAAGGGTATGGCTTCAGGGTACCTTGTGGCATGGTCCACAATGGTGAGAATGAACCTGTTCCCCCTCTTTGTGGCCTTGGGCAAAGGTCCCACAATATCCACCCCTATGCATTTGAACGGAGTGTCAATCACAGGCAAAGGGCACAACTTTGCTTTGGTCCTGTCGCGGCTATTCCCCTGCCTTTGACACACATCACATTGTTTACAGAACTCCCTGATCTGCTTCCCTATGTCAGGCCAGTAAAAATTCTGTGTGATTCTCTGCTGTGTTTTGTTCACCCCTAAGTGCGCAGCAAACATGTCAGAGTGCCCCCTTTGTAAGATCATGGGGCGATACTTTTCAGGTACCACTAGCTGACTTCGGATCCCATCTCCCCCTTTTGAGATATTCCTTAGGGTCTCTCTATACAAAATCCCCTTTTCCTCTAGAAATCTCACTGGGGTTTCAGGTGTTAGCTGGGCGTCAGTCACCTGTTCAAAACACTTTTGGAGAGTGGCGTCTGCCTTTTGCTCTTGGCCAAATCGGCTGTCTGTGGTTAAGGTTTCCACCACAGCTTCTGAACTCCCCTCTGCTTCCGTCTCTGGCTCATCATTACCCCCCTGAACTGTCCCCGTGGTGGCTTGTGAACGTGTAATCACTAGCACCCGTTTCACATGTTCAGCCAGGTCATTTCCTACGAGCACGGCTGCTGGCAGAGTCGATGAAATCGCTAGCCGCCAAACTCCCCTCCAGCCTTGAAAGTTCACAGGTACCTCCGCTACTGGCAGTGAGATCACCTGCCCCTCAATCCCTGCCACCTTCATGCTCTCATTTGGGATTATATATTCCCTAGGAATAATATCTGGATGGCACAGGGTCACCTGGGAACAAGTGTCCCTCAACCCCCGATACTGATGGTCAAGTATTCCTACGTCCACCCCTGCTGTTTCAAACAACTGAGAATCTGTTCTCACGAGCAAGCAGCGCTTGACCTCCACAAGAGGACCATTTTCCTCAGCCTGATCAGCAGATGTAACTGTTCCAGATTGAGTAGCCATGGCACCAGGCTCCCTCAGTGACAAGGGGCTTTGCTCTTTCTGGACACAGAACACAGCTTTTGGCTTGGTTCCACTCGAATCCTGAGGCACAATTCCTTTTAGCTGCTTTAATTTCTCACACTCTGAGATTAGATGGCCCTTTCCCTGACAGAAATAATATTTTCTGCTATATTTTGAGTCTTTCTCATTTTGTTTTGGTTTTCCCTCCAAAATCTGAGGTCTTGGTTTCATGTCTGAGGGCTTCCCTTCACCATGGGCCCCTCCCCCTTGCTGGCTTTTCCCTGGTCCCTGAGAGTACTTGCTGTAGGTTTCTTTAGGTTTCCCCATCGATTTCCCCTCACCCAAGGGCTTTCTTATTTGGGAAATAAAATCTGCGATCTCGGCTGCTTCTGCCACAGATTTCGGTTTCCTTTCCCTCACCTGGAATTTCAGTTCCCCATGCAGGACTGAATAGAACTGTTCCAGCGCTATCAAGTCTTTGAGCTGCTGAAAGGTCTCTGTCCCCTCCTGAGATAGCCATTTCTCTAGCAGCCTCACCAATTGGGCCCCCACTTGGGTAAAAGTCTGCTCTGGTTTCTTGGTGATTGACCTGAATCTTTGCCTCAGCTGTTCCGCATTTATCCCATGTCTGGCAAACACCAGTTTTTTAAACTCTGCAAAATCTTTCATCAGTTCCTGTGGCATCTCTGCATAGACTTCTGCAAGGCTGCCACTGATTAAAGATCGCATGATGGTCATCTTCTCAGTTTCCCTTACTGAGAAGTCCACAAACGCTCTTTCCACTAGGGAAAAGAACACCTCAGGACAATCTCCCTTGTGGTACACAGGGAATTTCTTCAGGTCAGCTTTAGACAATTGGCCTCCCTCAGAATCCCTATTGTTATTATTGTTCTGGTTCATCATTTCCAATTTTCTTAACTCAAACGCCATCCTTTCTTTTTCCAGAGCAATTTTCTCTCTCTCTAATCTTTCCTCCTTTTCCATTCTCTCTCTCTCTAATTCAAATTGCCTTTGTTTCTCTCTTTCCCTTTCCTCCATTTCAAATTGCCTTTCCCTTTCCTCCCTTCTTTCTCTCTCTAATCTTTCCTCCACTTCAAATTGCCTCATCCTCAGTTCATGCTGTTGGGCTATGAGCATTTTTCTGAGTTCTGGGTTCTGTTCTCCCGTGCTGTCACCTTGCACTGAGCCAAATTCATCCTCAGAACCTTGGTCAACCTGGGGGTCTTTCACTTCACCCATTTCTGCCATTTGGCTTCGAGTCAAGGGCATAATCCCCCCCCCAGAACAGGCTGCTTTCAAAAGTCAAGCCTCAAAATAAAGCGACCACTTTTTTTTTTCTCTTTTGCCTCAGAACCAGCCTTCCTATAGATTACTGCTGTTCTTCAGCACTAACTTGCAACAGTTGTGAGCCAGAGTCTACCCCCCTCTGCTAGGCCTCGCAGCAGGCAGGCTAGATCACTGCTACTACACAGTTTTGCCTCAGCTTTTTTCCCGCCAAAACAGGCTGCCTCAGAGCTCCCTAATCTAGTCCCCAATCTGAGGTTACACGTTCTTCTACTAGCGCACCTCCCCGTGAGGTACACCTAGAAGATTACCTACGTGCTCTCAGATCGTCCCTGACTAGACCCCCCTTGCTCTGGGCACTCTTGCCAAGGCTTTGCTGGACCACTGGACAACTGGACCAGTCATATCCCACACGCTGGACACCAATCAATGTGACAAACCCAGACCTACTGGGATATGCCACAGTTTCACTAAGCTGCCACCAGCCATTCCCTATAAGAAGTCACACAGACCAGGGATGGATTTTTAACAAATAAAAGAACAAGGTTTATTAAATAACACACAGGGAAAAATAAAAGGATCAAGTGAATAAGATACAGTAACGTGGCTTAGTCTCAATCATACATACACACAGTTTGGTTCACACAGAACACTTAACTTGAAGCACAGACCCTGAAACTATCAGTTCTGGCTAACCATACAGACACCTGAACCTATCAGGTTGGTACTGACTGACACACAGTAGTACCCTGTCTGACACACAGACTCCCACTCAAGCTTCTTGTCTCAGCTCTTCTCCAACTCTCCTAGCTTCTCCACACAAACTCCACATATATATACAGTACAGCCCCTCCTCCTGATGTCCCGCCTTCCACTCCCCATAGGATGGAACTTTCCCTCCAAACCCATGACAGACAGGTAACATCAGTGCTGTATGTAACAATCATGTGTTGGCGTTTGGCCTTACATATCAGTACTCCTTCATGGATTGCTGCACTCTTTCATGGATTATTGCCCCCTTCATGGATTGCTGCCTTGTTGTGGTGAAGGGACTTGAGTAATTCAGAGAAGCTATGGGCTATTGCTGTGCAGGAACACCCAAGATGGACAGGTCATAGTGGAGAGTTCTGACTAAACGTGATCCACCTGGAGCAGGAACTGGCAAGTCACTCCAGTATCTTTGCCAAGAAAACCCCATGAACAGAAACAAACAGCTAAAAGATAGGATGCTGGAAGATGGGCCCCTGAGGTTGGAAGGCGTCCAACATACTACTGAGGAGGGCAAGGACAAGTAGCTCCAGTGCTAATGAAGTGGTTGGGCCAAAGCCAAAAGGACACTCAGCCATGGACGTGCCTGGAAGTGAAAAGAAAGTCTGATGCTGCAAAGAAAAATACTGCATAGGAACCTGGAATATAAGATCTATGAACCTTGGTAAGTTGGATGTGGTCAAACAGGAGATGGCAAGAATAAACATTGATATCCTGGCCGTCAGTGAACTAAAATGGATGGG
Organism: Pogona vitticeps; assembly: GCF_051106095.1. Lineage (NCBI taxonomy): Eukaryota > Metazoa > Chordata > Lepidosauria > Squamata > Agamidae > Pogona > Pogona vitticeps. The sequence continues at coordinate 215,669,167 of NC_135784.1, read as the reverse complement.
AATGGGCAAATTCAATTCAGATGATTAGCATTTCTACTATTGTGGGCAAGAATCCCATAGAAGAAATGGAGTAGCCCTCATAGCCAACAAAAGATTGGGAAAAGCTCTACTGGGATACAATCTCAAAAATGATAGAATAATTTCAATACAAATCCAAGGCAGGCCTTTCAACATCACAGTAATCTCCTTATTTCTGTAGGAATTTCATGTTTTCCCTTCGCTGTTTCTTTATTTTCTTTCTGGGGATGTGTCTGTACTAAAACACTTTTAACATGCTCAGAGAGATCTATCCCTATTAAACATGGTGCTGGTAATTGATCCACTATTCCTGCCTTCCACCTCCCTTGCCACCCTTGATATTTTATTGGTACTTCAGCCACTGGTAATTATTTCTGATCCTATACCCTTAACCGTTAGGCTTTCACCTTTCAATATGTATTCCTGAGGGATTATGTCTGGATGGCATAAAGTCACCTGAGAGCATGAATCTTTCAGAGCCATAAATTTAGTCTCATTTATATAAATACTATCCTCAGAACTTTTAAAAAGCTCCTGGATAATTTCAATTAGATAACAATGAAGAACTTCTACATCTGGAAATTGTTCTTCTCGTTGTTCATGGTTCTCAGCTCTAGCAGTAACAGTAACTGGGGTTGCTATAGCTCCCAGTTCTCCTGTCCCTGTGATATCTTTGTTTTGCTGCACACAGTATACTGCTTTAGGCTTAGGCAAATTTCTTTTTTGTTGCCCAACCTCCCTATTCCTAGCACATTGAGCTATGGAGTGTCCTTTCTCTCCACAACCGAAGCAAGGTCTAAAGTTCTTCTGTTCAAAACTAGGGGTTTTATCCCCCTTTCCTTCCCAGTTCTTATATCTTCGTTGGCTCTGCTCTGAGGGCTTGCCTACCAAATGGCTTCCAGCCACTTGTTGGTCCTTAAGGCCTCTGGGATCTTTTTTTTCTATCATCCCAAGCTCTCTTGCCAATTTTTACCTCAGAAAAATTCGGGTGTCATATATTGGTTATAAAATCAGCGATTTCACCTGCCTCCTGAACGTTTTTGGGCTTTTTATCTCTCACTAAGTGCCTCAGGTCTCCAGGTAGAAGTGAATACAATTGTTTTAGCCCCATTATATTCTCGAGGTCTTGCACTGTCTCAGTTCACTCCTGTTGTAGCCATTTTTCCACATATTTTATCAAATTTGCCCCTAACTGGGAATAGGATTCCTCAGGTCGTTTGGTCAATGCCTTAAACTTCTGCCTTAAGTGTTCTGCATTGATTCCATACCTCGAGAAAACCAACTTTTTGTATTCTTCATAGTCCCTGGCTTGGGCTAAGGGCATCTGAGAGTAGATTTCTCCCAACTCGCTACTTATTTGGGATCTCATCACAATCATGCGCTCTGGTCCCCTCACATCAAAGTCTTCACAAGCGCGTTCAAACAGAATAATAAATGCTTCGGGGTCATCCCCCTTTCTAAATACAGGGAATCTCTTAAGGTCTGCTTTGGATAAACATTCCCCCTCAGGATTTGTATCATTATTATTATTGTTATTATTTTGGGCTGCTAATTCCATCCGTCTCATTTCTAGTTGAAATTCCCTCTGTCTTTCTGTCTCTTTCTGTCTTTCCTTAGCCTCAAGTTCCCTTCATCTTTCCTCAGCCCTAGCTTTTTATTTTTCAGTCTCAGCTTTTATTTGCAACTCTCTTAATTTAAATTCTTGCTGCAGTTCCCATTTTTCAAAACCTTGGGAGGTTAACTCTGTTTTTTCCTTTGAAACATTACCCTCCTAAATTTCTATTTCATCCTCCTGCTCTGAGATTTCCTCATCGTGAGGTAAATCTTGATGATGTGATAATGCTTCCATTGCCTCCTTTTTTCCTTGCTTGGTAGGCATGCTTATTTATTTATTCTCTTGAGTCAATTGACAAACCTCAGTTTTTAAAAGAGAACCCTTTTTTTCTTGAGTTATAGCAACTCTCTAACTCAAGAAAAAAAAGGTTCTCTTTTAAAAACTGAGGTTTGTCAATTGACTCAAGAGAATAAATAAATAAGCATGCCTACCAAGCCGCGGTTGCGTTACTTTGTTTTTATCTTTGGCACCCAGCCAGTTCCTTGGTCTGAGACAAATTTTCTGCTTGCCTCTAGCCCCCAAAGTAAACTGAAATATCTGCTTTAAACAATCTCAGCTTTTATTGTTTTAAATTACCTCAGCTTTTCTAACCCTGGCCTCCACTTCATCCCCTCAGAGCTCTCTCCTTAGAGCTTAGGACAAGCTAGCCTACTGGTCCTTTTCAGCTTGAGGTAAACTTCTGCCAGAAATGGTTTCCTCAGAGTTTTTCCCTATCTTAGCCCCCTGATCTGCACTTAAGAGCCTTTCCCCAAGTTTTTTCCCAAAAAGCTCTAGAGAGTTACCCACTCTGTCCTCTACAGATCACCCTGACTAATAGATATTCTCCACTCTGGAAACCTTATTTCTTTTCTTTGGCCTTACTGGATTTTATTCAGATCCTGCCGCTAGCCACCACTTGTGGCATTCACCCTTGTGGCCCCTATTTTATTTGTCCTCACAAGGCTTACGCTCTTTCCTCCTCATGCTGCCACCAGATGTTATCTCTGTAACATCAATTAAGTACTGGGCACTTATGCTGCCAAACACAATCAGTTTATTGAACAGGGTAGGGTTAATAACCAGTTGAAAATTGTAGTGTAAATCACAGGAAGTGAATCACATATATTAAACAAGGTTTGATTCATTCAAATCACTCTTTTAACTCTCCCTATCTATCTCTGACCATCCTGGTCCAATTCCCAAGCCTACAGCTCTCTAACTCTTTCCAAAACTCCTTCCAAGCTGTTCAACTGTCAAAAACTCTCATCACCGGTCTTTTCTTCTCCTTTCTCCACCTCTGGCTCCGCCTTCTGCTCTCTCTATTGGCTCTCCCCTCAAGGTTCCTCTGTGTCGGGCAGATGACATCAGGGCTGTCTGCTACACCCTTCCAGCCCTGTAATTCTATGATGACAATGATGGTGATGATTAAGTCAAGGAGAAGCATGGGGACTACACAAACAGTTCATATCCACCCTAAAATTCTGTTCATAGCATAACTCCAAGCATAACTTTCCATTTGTCCCTCCCTATACTGTGATTCACGGGTGTCTATGTATATGCTCCCTCCCCCCAAGAATTGTGACAGTAGCACTTTGTTTACCAGAGAAAAACAGACAGAAAGTTACTTTTGGGTTTACACTATGAACAGGACTGAAGCCTGTGTGGCACAGTGTCAGCCACTGGGAAATCATATAAGATTGCTGACCATGTAGTGTGGCTCATATTGTGTTGCAAAGGTACTGCTGACCAAAGCTATGTGAGGATCTAGAGAGAAAGCTGAGCTTTTCTCTGTTACCGCCAGAATAAATTTATATCTACTCTGGTCTTTGAGCATCAAATTCGTCCCTAGGTTTTGCATGGTATTAAAGCACCGAGCCAGAAACATGAAGACTGAAACTTGCTCTTATTATCATGTTGTTTGCAATCCTTTCTCAAACATCTAATTCACAGTATTTTAAAGATGAAAAATTTTAGAACAACACAAAGGATGAGTGTGCACTGCTAATTCTCTTAAACTGACATCAATGCCAATAAAGATAAATATATGGGTGGAAAGTGAAATAAGGTTTCTGAAAACCTGACTACTTAAATTGCTCCATATTTTCCTGAAATTTCATCTTTTATGTATCTGAGGATGAATTGTTCTCCATTCAACTCAGACATTTTCAAGTCTCCTGAAACAGAGACACATTCATCATCAAATACATTTGGAGAACAATTTTAAAAGCAACTTCCCTCAGAATTAAGCATCAGTTTCCTACATGCCACGTTGCTCTCTGCCTACCTTAGGGTAGTAGGAAAAAATGGTCCAAATGACTATAGTAAAGCAGTGTGTTAAACTACTGGCCAAAGCATCAGCAGAAATCCAGAGGTGCCTTCTACAACTTTAAGATACTCAGCAGTATCATAAAGCCTGGCACCAGCTTTTATGGCACAGTGTTCCTGTCATCAGACACAAGAGGTGGTATCATAAGCGGGTAAGAATAGAAAGACAGACAAACACTTATTCTGCAGCTCTGCCAAGAACTGCCTTTCAGCCCTTTAATTATTTCTTTGCAAAGTCTTAATCCATTTGTCGCAATACAAGCCCCATCTCCCTTTTACAAAGGGAAATCATGGATACTAGGCCCACAGCAACATCAAAAAGGCTAAAACACTGCAGTCAGCACAGCCAATGGTAGGGGATGAGCAAATCTGCAGTCCAACCACATGGGAAAGGCCACAAGTGGCTGCCTTGGCCAGCAACAGATTCTGAGAACTGCAGCATGAAAAGAAAAGAAAAAAAAACATATAACTTTACATACTCCCATACGAAAGGAATGTACTGATCTGTTTTTCCCTGTCACCTAGCTGCGCCCATCTTTCTGGTCTCCACTTCTGTGGGAATACAGCAACACATATCAATCCATGTCATGCCTTTCTAAACCAGAAACTCCAAGAGGGCCAAAATTTGGCCGGTGCAGGAGTGCAAACTCCATTCCACAACATGCCTAGGCCAATGCTCAAGCCAGCAAGCGTGTCGTTCTCTCAGGAAGCACACTATTAGCATGTTTAAAGCTCCACACCTCGGTTTACTGAACTGCCAGTTTATCTACCTGCCATAGGTGAATAAATGTTTCATAAGCAGAGACTTACCAAGCGCTGGTGGAAAAGACAAAAGTACACTGCATAAATAAATAAAGTGAAAATCTGTTGTCTTCTTATGGATAACTAACATTTGTTTATTCCCTGCTTCTGACTTTAATTCAGTTAGACATGTAAACAGCATCTTTTGGCAGTTCATGTTTGATTTTGCTCCTCTCCCTTCACATCCCAGATGACACTTGATTCCTAGGAAATAGGAAAAACCTTCAGAAGTATCATTTATGCTCCAGAAGGTGCTGCAGAAAGAGGAGTGCAGGGGTTGGAACAGAGAAAAATGGTGGAAAGAAGAGTTTTATTAGCAAAAGGGATTTTTTTAAAAAGAATCCAAAGCACATGGGATATGAGGAAGAGAAGGTCAATGCTGGCAACTTTACTGCTGAAATATAATCGACAAAAAAGTTACCAGCCAAATTTAACAGTCTGGTCAAACGACAGTCCATCAGGCAAAATGCTGCCCTCATTTTATAGCGACTTAAACATGCTGGATCCTGTTCCCATTTTTTAACAATATTCTGGTTTTGTGCCAGCAGTGGCAATCAAGTTTTTAACAGCCTCAAAGACATAGAAAGCTCTGATTTCCTTCCTAGAATTGTCATTTCAAGCTAATGAATTCCCTAGAGCTGAGAAACGGCAGGCGGGGGGGGGGGAGAGAGAAAGAGTTTCTTCTCTATAAAACTTGGAGGGCCCTGCTGTTCACCTGGTATTGTTGTCAAGAAAGGAAGAAAGAAATGAATGCTTACAAGGTGGCAGAAGTGGTGCTGGGGAGGTTGACATGTAAAAGGAAGAACTGGAAGTCTGGAGCTGAAAATGCAGCCTTGAAAGCTACCACACCAATCACTTTTAATGAGAAAAAAAAAACCCAAAACAAAAGCACATCCCACCCAGAACAGGTTACCACAGTGTCAGTGAGGGAGAAGCATGAAATGCCAGCTGGGATCAGTAGTCCAAAAAGTAACTTCTCCAAGCCATATCTGACCACTGGGCAGCCTTGTCTACCAGTTTCATTTGCCTCAAAGTGTTGTGATAACACAATCCTCTTTTAACTCTAAGAGGAAAGGTAATGCATTAATGAGAGTCAGTCAGAAAGACATCAAGCAAAGGGCACAACACCACAAACAGAGAGCAAAGATGCCAACTCGCTTTGCCAGGGGTGCTGCCAGACTAATAAAACTATTAAACAAAGCCGAAACTTCTTTTTAAAAAACATTAACTTCCTCAGGTTTCTTGTTTCGTGCTGTGATTCTTTCTCAAGCTTTTCTCCATGAATATTAAGGCTTAAATCTTTGTTTCGCTTTGTGAAAGGGTTTCACTGGGGCCTAATGCCAGGTCTACCCCTTGTGACAACCCCAGACCTACTGGGATATGCCACAGTTTCACTAAGCTGCCACCAACCATTCCCTGTAAAGAGTCACACAGACCAGGAATGGATTTTTAACAAATAAAGGAATAAGGTTTATTTAAATAACACACAGGGAAAATAAAATGATCAAGTGAATAAGATACAGTAACGTGGCTTAGTCTCAATCATACATACACACAGTTTGGTTCACACAGAACACCTTTAAATAAAGCACAGACCCTGAACCTATCAGTTCTGGCTAACCATACAGACACCTGAACCTATCAGGTTGGTACTGACTGACACACAGTAGTACCCTGTCTGACACACAGACTCCCACACCAGCTTCTTCTTCCCAGCTTCTCTCTCAGCTCTCTTCTTCTAAACTTCTCCACACAGGCTTCACATATATATACAGTACAGCCCCTCCTCCTGATGTCCCGCCTTCCACTCCCCATAGGATGGAACTTTCCCTCCAACCCATGACAGACAGGTAACATCAGTGCTGTATGTAACACCTCCCCTCTTTATAAGTTGTTTTGTAGGGGGAAAGCTAAAGTGCTTTTCTCCAAAAAACAACCTGGATCCAAAACATACAAAACAGTTATACAATAACATACAATACCATACTTACTCTAGGATAAACATATCAATTAGACATTTAAACATTTACCATTTACAATACATCAAGTTACCTTTATTCATACAAACCAAGCATGTTTAATAAACAAGTACATTTAACCTTTGGTCACCAAAATATATACATAGTCCATGTTTCTTTCGCCGTCTTCATTCTTCGGGTCTTCTTGACAAGGCGTCAGCAACACAGTTCACTGACCCTCTGACCACCTTCACTTCAAAGTCATAGTCTTGCAGGTTTAAAGCCCACCTCATAAGTTTGCTATTGTGGGTTTTCATTGTCTTTAACCATTGCAGTGGTGAATGGTCAGTGCACAGAATAAAATGTCTTCCCCAGATGTAAGGCTTGGCCTTCTGGATCGCGTAGACTATGGCCAGGCACTCCTTTTCCACGGTTGCCAAATGTCTCTCACCTTTCTGGAGTTTCCTACTCAGGTAGGACACTGGATGCTGGTCACCATTTTCATCCTCCTGGCAAAGAACTGCTCCTACCCCGCTGTTAGACGCATCGGTGTAGATGATGAACTCCCGGTCGAAGTCTGGAGCACGCAGCACTGGATAATTGATGAGGGCCTCCTTCAACCTCTGGAACGCCTCCTCACAGTCGCTGGTCCACGGGATGCGGTCATCAGTCTTCTTCCTCGTCAGGTCGGTCAGCGGAGCCGCAATCTCGCTAAACCTCGGGATGAACTTTCTGTAGTAGCCCACCAACCCAAGAAATGATTTGACTTTTTTCTTGGTGTTGGGTCTAGGCCAATCACGAACTGCTTCTATCTTGGCCTCTAGGGGTTTGATCACTCCTCCCCCTACTATGTGACCCAAGTATTTTATTTCTGGGCTACCCAGCTGACACTTGCTCGCCTTTACTGTTAGCCCTGCTGCACTTAACCTCTGCAGCACTAACTCCAGGTGTTTCAGGTGATCTTCCCAGGTATTGCTGAAGATCCCTATATCGTCAATGTAGGCCACAGTAAAGTCACTGAGCCCTGCTAAGGTCTGGTCCATCAGCCTTTGGAATGTGGCTGGTGCATTTCTGAGACCAAAACTCAGGACTCTAAACTCATAGAGACCAAAAGGGCTGCAAAAGGCGGTCTTTTCTTGATCCCTGGGATCAATCCTTAATTGCCAATATCCCTTTACCAGGTCCAATGATGAAATGAACCGACAACCCCCTATGGTTTCAATCAGGTTGGCTAGCCTGGGCATTGGGTAGGCATCAGGAGTGGTTACGCGGTTTAATTTCCTGTAATCCACACAAAACCTAATGCTCCCATCAGGCTTGTCCACCAGGACTATCGGAGAGGACCAAGGACTAGAAGAGGGGACGATTATGTTCTCTCTAAGCTTCTCGTCCAGCTCCTTCCGCACCTTGTCCCTATAGGGTCCCGTCACTCGGTATGGGGATACTGCTTGCGGGGGTGCATCCCCTGTGTGGATCCGATGCATCACTCCCTTCACTATCCCCGGCTTATTGGAAAACACCTTTTGATATTTGATGAGCAGCATTTTTAGTTCTTGCTGCTGGTCTTGGGTGAGTGCAGGACTGATCTTTACCTCATCTGGGTTGTATTTTACTTCCCCTCTACCCTCCCAGAAGGGTAATTCAGCTTCCTCACTCTCAGCTGCTTTTATTGCGAATAAAACCCTCTGTTCCCCTCTGTAGTAGGGTTTTAGGGCATTCACATGTACCACCCTCCTTGCTTGGTGTTCCTCCTGCTCTATAAGGTAGTTCAGATCTGACATCTTGGAAATGACCCTATATGGTCCTGCCCATTTGAGCTGCAGTTTTTTCTCTCTGCAGGGCCTAAGCCAAAGCACTTCCTCCCCTGGGTCAAAGTGCCTCTCCCTGGCTTTCTGGTCATACCAGGTTTTCTGTCTGACCTTCTGAGCTTGCAGGTTCTCTGCTGCTAGCTCTAGGTTTCTCTTTAGGTCATTCATCAAGGTGTCTATATATGTCACCACATCTTGTGGGTCATCCTGGGTGATCTGCTCCCAATTTTGTTTGATCAAATCAAGGGGCCCTTTCACCCTTCTCCCAAACAAAAGTTCAAACGGACTGAACCCGGTACTGGCTTGTGGCACTGATCGATAAGCAAACAAAAGGGATTGCAGCTTCTGGTCCCAATTGTTTGGATTCTCTGCCAAGTAAGCCCTAATCATGCGCATTAGAGGCCCATTGAACTTCTCCGTTAACCCATTACTTTCAGGGTGATAGGCAGTGGTTTCCTTGTGTTTAATTCCACAGATTTGCCATAACCGTTTCATGAGCTTCGATGTAAACGATGCGCCCAAATCTGTGATTATTTCTGAGGCAAATCCCATCCTGGACATATACCCCACCAAGGCATCTGCCACTGTGTTAGTTTCAATGTTAGTCAAGGGTATGGCTTCAGGGTACCTTGTGGCATGGTCCACAATGGTGAGAATGAACCGGTTCCCCCTCTTTGTGGCCTTGGGCAAAGGTCCCACAATATCCACCCCTATACATTTGAACGGAGTGTCAATCACAGGCAAAGGGCACAACTTTGCTTTGGTCCTGTCACGGTTATTCCCCTGCCTCTGACACACATCACATTGTTTACAGAACTCCTTGATCTGCTTCCCTATTTCAGGCCAGTAAAAATTCTGTGTGATTCTCTGCTGTGTTTTGTTCACCCCTAAGTGCGCAGCAAACATGTCAGAGTGCCCCCTTTGTAAGATCATGGGGCGATACTTTTCAGGTACCACTAGCTGACTTCTGATCCCATCTCCCCCTTTTGAGATATTCCTCAGGGTCTCCCTATATAAAATCCCCTTTTTCTCACAAAATCTCACTGGGGTTTCAGGTGTTAGCTGGGCGTCTGTCACCTGTTCAAAACACTTTTGGAGAGTGGCGTCTGCCTTTTGCTCTTGGTCAAATCGGCTGTCTGTGGTTAAGGTTTCCACCACAGCTTCGGAACTCCCCTCTGCTTCCGTCTCGGGCTCATCAGTACCCCCCTGAACTGTCCCCGTGGTGGCTTGTGAGCGTGTAATCACTAGCACCCGTTTCACATGTTCAGCCAGGTCATTTCCCACGAGCACGGCTGCTGGCAGAGTCGATGAAATCGCTAGCCGCCAAACTCCCCTCCAGCCTTGAAAGTTCACAGGTACCTCAGCTACTGGCAGCGAGATCACCTGTCCCTCAATCCCTGCCACCTTTATGCTCTCATTTGGGATTATATACTCCCTAGGAATAATATCTGGATGGCCCAGGGTCACCTGGGAACAAGTATCCCTCAGCCCCCTATACTGATGGTCAAGTATTCCTACGTCCACCCCTGCGGTTTCAAACAACTGAGAATCTGTTCTCACTAGTAAGCAGCGCTTGACCTCCACAAGAGGACCATTTTCCCCAGCCTGATCAGCAGATGTAACTGTTCCAGATTGAGTAGCCATGGCAACAGGCTCCCTCAGTGGCAAGGAGCTTTGCTCTGTCTGGACACAGAACACAGCTTTTGGCTTGGTTCCACTCAAATCATGAGGCACATTTCCTTTTAGCTGCTTTAATTTCTCACACTCTGAGATTAGATGGCCCTTTCCCTGACAGAAATAACATTTTCTGCTGTACTTGGAGTCTTTCTCATCTGGTTTTGGTTTTCCCTCCAAAATCTGAGGTCTTGGTTCCATGTCTGAGGGCTTCCCTTCACCATGGGTCCCTCCCCCTTGCTGGTTTCTCCCTGGTCCCTGAGAGTACTTGCTGTAGGTTTCTTTGGGTTTGCTTATAGATTTCCCCTCACCTAAGGGCTTTCTTATTTGGGAAACAAAATCTGCGATTTCGGCCGCTTCTGCCACAGATTTCGGTTTTCTCTCCCTCACCTGGAACTTCAGTTCCCCATGCAGGACTGAATAAAACTGTTCCAGCGCTATCAGGTCTTTGAGCTGCTGGAAGGTCTCTGTCCCCTCCTGCGATAGCCATTTCTCTAGCAGCCTCACCAGTTGGGCCCCCACTTGGGTAAAAGTCTGCTCTGGTTTCTTTGTGAGTGACCTGAATCTTTGCCTCAGCTGTTCCGCATTTATCCCATGTCTGGCAAACACCAGTTTTTTAAACTCTGCGAAATCTTTCAGCAGTTCCTCTGGCATCTCTGCATAGACTTCTGCCAGGCTGCCACTGATTAAAGATCGCATAATGGTCATCTTCTCAGTTTCCCTTACTGAGAAGTCCACAAACGCTCTTTCCACTAGGGAAAAGAACACCTCAGGGCAATCTCCCTTGTGGTATACAGGGAATTTCTTCAGGTCAGTTTTAGACAATTGGCCCACCTCAGAATCTCTATTGTTATTATTGTTCTGATTCATCAGTTCCAATTTTCTTAACTCAAACGCCATCCTTTCTTTTTCCAGAGCAATTTTCTCTCTCTCCCTCTCCATTTCAAATGCCATTCTTTCTTTCTCTAATCTTTCCTCCATTTCCCTCACCCTCAGCTCATGCTGTTGGGCTAGGCGCATTCTTCTGAGTTCTGGGTTCTGTTCTCCCGTGCTGTCATCCTGCACTGAGCCAAATTCATCCTCAGAACCTTGGTCTACCTGGGGTTCCCTCGCTTCACCCATTTCTGCCATTTGGCTTCGAGTCAAGGGCATAATCCCCCCCCAGAACAGGCTGCTTTCAAAAGTCAAGCCTCAAAATAAAGCGACCACTTTTTTTTTCTCTTTTGCCTCAGAACCAGCCTTCTATAGATTGCTGCTGTTCTTTCAGCACTAACTTGCAACTGTTGCCAGCCAGAGTCCACCCCCCTCTGCTAGGCCTCTCAGCAGACAGGCTAGATCACTGCTACTTCACTCAGCTTTGCCTCAGCTTTTTTTTCCCGCCAAAACAGGTTGCCTCAGAGGTCCCTAATCTAGTCCCCAATCTGAGGTTACACGTTCTTCCACTAGCCTACCTCCCCGTGAGGTAAGCCTAGAAGATTACCTACGTGCTCTCAGATTGTCCCTGACTAGACCCCCCTTGCTCTGGGCGCACTTGCCAAGGCTTTGCTGGACCACTGGACAACTGGACCAGTCGTATCCCACACGCTGGACACCAATCAATGTGACAAACCCAGACCTACTGGGATATGCCACAGTTTCACTAAGCTGCCACCAACCATTCCCTGTAAAGAGTCACACAGACCAGGAATGGATTTTTAACAAATAAAGGAATAAGGTTTATTTAAATAACACACAGGGAAAATAAAATGATCAAGTGAATAAGATACAGTAACGTGGCTTAGTCTCAATCATACATACACCAGTTTGGTTCACACAGAACACCTTTAAATAAAGCACAGACCCTGAACCTATCAGTTCTGGCTAACCATACAGACACCTGAACCTATCAGGTTGGTACTGACTGACACACAGTAGTACCCTGTCTGACACACAGACTCCCACACCAGCTTCTTCTTCCCAGCTTCTCTCTCAGCTCTCTTCTTCTAAACTTCTCCACACAGGCTTCACATATATATACAGTACAGCCCCTCCTCCTGATGTCCCGCCTTCCACTCCCCATAGG